>NC_040016.1:1860613-2014495 GCF_000972845.2 Larimichthys crocea | reverse complement strand
TCCTTTTCTTTTTTATGTCCAGCATCCTCAAAAACGATTGCTCACAAAGATATGTTGTAACAAATGGTATAAAAAATTCCAGGGCGGAGGCTCCACCGAACCCCTGAGACCGACTCACTGAACCCCCAGGGTTCGATCGAACCCAGGTTAAGAACCACTGCTCTAGTGTTAGTAGCACTGTGTTGTGCTTTTCCATCACAAAATTTGTCGGTTAAATGACTTTTTAAGACATAAGCAATGAATGTAGAAGTAATACTGAGTGTGGACCCTCTGCTAAAAGGCTGCAGATACAGCCCAAGACACAAATGGGGGTCGAAAATAGCTGTAAACATTTCCATTTCAATAGTCCACATAATGCAGGTCATTTCCATTTTAACTAAAAGGATAACACAGTTACTCATTTGCTCACCACAGTAAAGCACTCTTTTGTCTTTTTGTCCTTTGCTCTTATCAAAAGGCAGTTTTAAAACACCAATGAAGTTTTGGAGGCCATGGAAGAAAAGTATTATATTGTGCACAATCTCCTCTTCTGCTGTCTTATTCAGAGTTCCTCCAGATGGCAGCGAACTTTGAAGAGTGTCGTAAGAAGTGGCTGCGGTCAGACGAGGACCTGGTTTCCTGTAAAGAGGTGCTGGCTAAAGCAGAGACTGAGAGGGGAGCCCTGGAGGTCAAACTAAAGCATGCTCGCAACCAGGTGGATGTGGAGATTCGCCGGAGGCAGAAGGCTGAGGCAGTTTATGAGAAACTGGTTGGTGCAACACTGCTTATAAAAAATGTATACCTGCATGATTATTTTATGGGATACACAGGGAATTAAAAAGTTAATCTTCAGATACTTTTTCTAACTGGTGATTGTTTATGCTCACTAAAACAATGCATTTGACCTAACCCTGTCAACCTGCTCATCTCTGGATGAAATAGGAACGTCAGCTGCAGCTTATCCGGGACCTGCTCATATCCGAGAACAATGGCAGCAGTGTCCACCTGAGCGAGGAACAGCGCTCTGCCCTGGCCTTCCTCAGTGCCCACTCCCAGGCAGCACAGGCTGCCAAAGGCAACCTCAACACTAGTCGAAGGTCAGATCCTCCTTGCCTGGTTCTGAAACTACTATTTTTTTCTTCCCCCAGAGAGTGCTGATAAGACAGTAAAAATGATTTTAGGTGTTCATCTCACCACTGTGCCTCATCCTTTCTTGACCTTTTATCTCTATTGAAGTGTTGCACTTTGTTTAGTTAGTGAATATATAGATATAGAGAATAAAACAGTAGTGCATGAAATTGTACATTGGACAGGGAGATTAAATGCTGACTTTAAATCTGTCTTACAGGTTAGCTACCATCGATGAATCGGGTTCTTTGCTGTCAGACATCAGCTATGACCAAACAGACGACTCTCTGGTATACTGACCCATCTCTTAATATTATCACTGTATATTTCAGAAGGCCTGATGATTTGCTGATCAAATAGTGGGACAACAGTATTTGTTATGGGAAACTTGTAATGAAGTGATCTTTCAAGTACTATAATCTATCTATCCACTTTGCTTGTAGGACTGGGATTCCTCGGTGATGAAGACTGTGAGACTGCGGAAGCGCCAGAAACGAGTGAGTCACGTTTTTACTTATGTTTTGAATAGATACCTTCTTGCATGCGTTAATGATGATGTCATTTTGTTCATTTATTTCAGGTTCAGTGTATAGGCAGTTAGTAGGTTGATTCATGTGTTTATACTTCAGCTCAAAGTTGTCTTGCTATTTATTCTATAGTTTTTAGCAGCCAATCTTTTAGAAAGTGTTTTTGATAAATAACTTGACATTTAATTCCACAGCGCTCCTCCAGAAAACTGGAAATTCCTCCACAGGCAGCAAAGAAACGCTCCACTGGACGCACTTCAGATAGGGTAATGCTGACCTCTGCAGCTGAATGTACAATATAACACTAACATTCTTTCTAAACCAAATGTCCATAAGTTTGGAAAAATAGGATTAAATGTCTTTTTTTTCTATATATATAATTCAGATGAATGAGTCTATAGTGGCCAAAACCACCATCACTGTGCCTGTGAATGGTGGAGCTGTCGAGGCAGTCTCCACTATTGAAACTGTGCCTTACTGGACACGCAGCAGAAAAAGTGGTGAGAATTTTAGTTTCCCCCCACTTTTGGGACCTTTACAACAAAATTATTAGACTGTTTTTGGGGATTTTACCATGTGATTGCGTCAACAGTTGCTCCAGCATGGGCTGACACAACCACTACTGACCAATCTGAGACTGCCAGTGAGGCTCCCAGCACTACAGTGTCAGATTTCCCATCCAAACCTAGGACCCGCAGGCCTAATGGAGGAGCTAAGAAGCACCACTTCATCCCCAAAACAGTAAGGCCGTATATATATTGTTGTTGGATTTATATGTACCTGCATTCACATTATCAGCAGGTTCACTTGTTGAAGTATCTACTCATCCTGTGTTCCCTCTTTCACTAAGGTGATCAAGTCTGAGCTCTGCGTATCTTGTGGGAGAAGAACAAAGTTTGGCAAGATGTACCTTCGCTGCCAGGACTGCAGGGCTGTGACTCACCCAGAGTGTCGAGAACGCTGTCCCCTGCCTTGCAATCCTACAGCTGCTAGCACCCCCATTAAAAACACAGAGGTCAGTACTTTATGGTGGCACATTTTCGCTCCATAATTTTTCATTATTTTCATGTTGCCTATATATAAATTGATGTATATTGTGTGCAGGCCACCCTGGCTGACTTTGCTCCAGCCACCTCCCCCCAAATCCCAGTTCTGGTCACCTACTGCATCAAGGAGATTGAACACCGAGGCTTACATGAGGTGAGACATACTTTATTAAAGTCATTGTTTACTTGTCAACTTCTTAGTATGCTCTGATACTTTCCCTTGAACAGTGACAGTAGATAATTTCTTTCTAATTAGTCATCTTATTTAGTAGTGCAGTATCACAGGCAGCCAGACAATGACAGCTGGTTTCTTTTATCTATTCCTTGCCCCAGGTCGGCCTGTACAGAGTCTCTGGCCACGAGCGCTTGGTGAAAGAGCTGAAGGAGAAGTTGATAAGAGGAAAGACTCTGCCTCCTCTTAACAAAATAGAAGACATCAATGTCATTACAGGTGTCCTTAAAGACTTCTTCAGAAAGCTTCCAGAGCCACTGCTCACCTTCCACCTCAACAAAGCCTTTATGGAAGCAGCTGGTGAGAACTCACATTATTCTTTTAAGAACAAGTATTTTGATGGAGTAACTTAAGGGGATTCACAGGATGGAGGGAACAGAAAGGCATGTAACTGGTGTTAATATTTTTGTAGAAATCCAGGATGATGGCAACAGTCTCGCCATGTTGTATCAGACCATCAGTGAGCTGCCTCAACCCAACCGAGACTCTCTGGCCTGCCTGATGATCCATCTGCAGAAGTAATTTTCATTACATTTTAGCAAGGCTCTGAAGTCTTTTGTTTTATCTTGTTCTTATTCCCATTTGCTCCTATCGCATTCCACATCTTAAACAGGCCCGGTGTGAACAACTACTTGTAAGCCAGAAGGACTTTTGTCCAAGTTGTATAAAGTAAAAGAAACAACAGTGAACAAGCATGTTGTAACCTCTGACATCTCTGCAGTGCAAATGAACTTCATTGTAGTAGTAAGACTGTGTGTTTCCACCCATTTCTTCTTCCAGGGTCTCTCAGTGTGTGGACACCAAGATGGATGTGAACAACCTGGCCAGGGTGTTTGGTCCTACTCTTGTGGGACATGCTGTTCCCGACCCAGACCCTATGACCATCCTGCATGACACAAACAGACAACCAAGGGTAAGCGAATGATAATAAATAACTGCTCTGCCTATGTTTTCCCATTATTGTCTAATAGTTGTGGTACATGACAAGATTTTGGTTACAAATACTGGATTTTCTTTTTTGTCTCTCTAGGTTATAGAGCGCTTACTCAGTATTCCAGCAAAGTACTGGGGTCAGTTTGCTTATCCAGATAATATAGGCATGGACGATGCACACCACACTCCAGACCACAAAGGTAAAGCCCTGATGCCTGATGACCAAGTTCCTTCAAAATAAATGATGATGACATGAGAATAAGACACTCTGTTCTATTTCATTCAAGGAACTGTTTGTAAATGCTACACAATATATGATATGACGATCATTTTGATCATTTGTACTCCTCTTTGGTTAATGAATATCAAAATGAGCTGTGTTAATGTTGTTTGATTGATCTCTAGTGAGCATATTGGGACCAGTGACCACTCCAGAGCACCAGATGATGGTCAAAACACCTTCTTCCAGCTCGCTGTCCCAGCGCATGATGCACACCTTGTCCAGCACCACCATGTAAGCACATTCATACACATACATTTTCTCTGGTAATACAAATCAGAGAAAAAGCAGGGCTGTATTCTTCAACTGTCATCTAGCCTAACACAAGCTAATGACAACAACTTATCATTTAACTATATTTTCTTTGTTAATTTGTTAATAGTTGATTAAAAAATATCCTGGATATTTTGGCACGTGCAAAAAGCACAGGTGCAAATAATAAAATGAATGATGGCTGAACACCATTTAGCTGCTTCAGTTTCAGAGTCCTGGTATTGTGCATGCTGGCTCACTTTCATGTCTTACTGGGACATTTGATTTGAACAGAACCATCAATAATAATATTGGTAACACCGGTAACTTTCCTACTATGATGCTCCAGAGAGGTCTTATCAGGCATATTAAGTGAAAATACCTTTGAGTGTACAAAGGGTGTCTAGAGCCCTTATCTTAAAAGCTACTGGTTGAGTTGTATACTGTGTGATGTAACACTGATATTATGTTTACAATTTTTTTAAGGAAGGAACCATGTAGGTTTTATGTCAAAAAAGAGTTTAATTCACATTAATCAACCTGGAAAAATGTAAATCACTCAATCAGAACATTGTTGAGGCACGTCCTATACCAGTGTCTTGTGTAAATAGCTTGACACCAAGATATCATGAGTCTGGTCTAATGTGAAAGGAATCCTACAGATTTTAATTCTGTGTGAGAGGTGCAGGTGAAATGTACTTAGTCCTTAGTGCAAGCAGTTAAACCCTAAAAAGTTTTGATAACGCTGGAACTCCTGCAGGTTTGAATGTAACACATTGTGTCACAGTTCTGGACACATTTTAGATCCAAAAATCTAAACTGGTATCAAATTATTAATAATCAAATTAAGCTAACTTAGTTGTCCACATATTAAGAATAGATTTGTCTTCACAGTTGATCTGCCTATTGCGTTTGCTAATATTACTCTTACTAAGCTTAAAATTCTACTGTCTGCCCCCTCTTTTTCCCCCTCTGACCTCTCCACCTTTAGATTTGGCAGCAAGAGCAAGGCATCGGCTGCCTCTAACCGCCAGGGCAACTTCTTCGCTTCTCCACAGCTGAAGTAAAAAAAGAAAAGAAAAGAAAAAAGTTCCCCCATATTGTATTTCTGGGTTATTTAGCGCAAATTTACAGCAAAACTGAATATGTATTCACGTAATCATGTGGGGAAAACTACTGTGCAATTTTAGCATGTAACTGTTATATTACTGAGATTTTCTTTATTCCAGTATTTTATACAAGACTTTCTAACCAGATTCTTTTTTTAAAAATATTTCTGCACACGAGTGTTTGTTTATTTTTATATCTTTGATTACTAATGATTTATTATACCAAAACTGTGGTGGAATCTGTGTGATTGTAAGAGGTTTGAGGGCTTTAATGAGCAAGCAATCATTCCAAACTAATTCAAGCGTCAGTATCTCCTGCTTTGTGTTTAACACTTGGATTTGATGTTCAGAAACTATGTGTTCACTGGAGTTGGTCCATCTTTGAACCTGTGGTTGTAACCACGGCGACAGGGGTGCTCGAGCACACGTGAAATACACAGCTGCATTGAACAAAGAGAAAAGAAGCTGTATTATTGGCCAGTGTGTCTGTCTTTTGGCTTTGGTTGCCACAGCATTGTCCTGACATCTTAATTATTTTCATGATTTTAACATTTTTGTTTTATATTTGTTGATTGTTTGCTTTGTATACCAATCATGCCATTTTATATGCCTTAACAATACTACAGTGTATACACTGATGCTAAATGGGAATAATGTTGCATTTTGCACCGTATCTGTAACAATTTGAGTAAATGTGTTTTCTACCAGGGAGTGCACACCACTAGAGGCTGCTGTTGCACTACTTTTGATGTGCAAGCCTAAATCAATGAAGACGATGTACTATATATTATGCACAAAACCAGTCAGTATTACTGACACTAATTACACTGATATATCACATCATTGGAAATACTGTAAGTTAGTCGGGCCAATATTTTCTCTCTCACAAGCCAGAAATCTAATACTTGCATCTGTGGGGTCATCACAAAATAAAATCTGGAGCCTCTTTAATTTATGAACTGTCTTGCATGCACACTTAAGCTTTTAAGTATTTTGTATTCACAGTAGCTTTCTTGTATAGTTACATCACCAGCACTGCTTAAAAAAACAATGCTTTCTCTGAGGAAATTTCTTTTTCTCTTCTGCTCTCACTGTCACCTTTTTGTCAGCTCCAGATTTTTTTATTTTATTTTTTGATGATGACATTAGTTCAAGTGTTAGTTATTTAGAGATGAAATGTTGGTAGAAACTGACAGTATTTAGTTGTTAAAACCATTTCTAACCATGTTTTGCCTGTCAATGGAGAGTGTGTATAGTTTGAGGTTGTAAGACTCTAATAATACGACATTATGTTTTATACATTCTTATGCATTTATTCCATTATATGGTTTATTTCTTTAATGAAATATCGTCTTACTGATGGAGTTACTTTCACCTAAGATTTCGTGGACTGGATGTTAACAATAATTCCTTTGTTCCTTTGCTCAAATAAGATCACACAAAGGTCCATGGTTGAGCTGAAAATAAAACATCAAAAGACTGATTCTTTTGTCTTGGTGGGTGTTGTTCATGCATGAGATGAGCATGTGAGGTGGGGAACCCTGCTGGTACAAGGTGCTAGAGTATGTGAGGCATACATGTAGGATGTGTGGGTTTTGTTGCCAGCAATTCAACCTAAAAAACCTTTTCACACCTGGACATGGATTATTATTACCCTATTAACTGTGAGTGTTAATGCTTAATTCACACAGTCTAAAATCTCCATTTGTGTTCAACACTCTTGATCTTCATTTTCGTAGTGTAAATTGAATGTTGGCCATTGTTATTCAAGATCTTCAGTGAATGAGCAAAAGCACAGCTCCAGTTTTTTCAAAGCTGATATGGCACTGAATGATAATGCAATTTGGCTCATTGTTCCAATAGTCATTACAGCTATTTCCATAATCTATTGGGCTGAGTGGGCAGGCGATGAGGTCTAACATTGTTATGAATTAAAGCAGGGATCATTTATACATCTTATAGTTATTCTATTAACAGTTACTGTGGAGAGCGTTAAGCCAGGCTGAACCCATTGACATACATTTTATATGGCCTCATTCAATACAGAGCTTCAAAAACACACAACGCCCTTTGAAATCGAAAGCCCAGCTGTTTGGGGGAGAAATGAAAATATGGTGTGCAGAGTTCATCCAAATTAGTTTATTCTCGCTTTCGTTCTTTCTCACTCACACACACAAAGAATCATGAATGACAGCAGAGAACACCCTCCAAAAATGTTTGAATTTCAAATCAGCATTAATAGTTCATTAGCCTGAAATAAGGTCTCCTGTGTGTCGATCTGTCCTCTCATCAGGGGGTTGTGTGTTTATTTATGCTGTACGGTGCAGCGTATGCTCGGCGGCTGCAGACATCAAACAGCTGGCTGTGTACAGTGTGTCTCTGTAGCTCCATTTTCCAGCATGCCCTAGTGTGCAGTGATAGAGCTCCACTTTGCTGTGGGACCAGTGAGGGCCAAATGAGTAACTAGTCCAATTAAGAGCTCTTAAATAAATTACAATGTAAGCTGGTAAACACACAACAACAACAGCACTATTTAATTCCTCTATTTATACAGTGAACTGCAGGCAGTGATACCAAAGGAACCAACAGAAATGTTACCATATCTGGAAGCTGAATACAATCAATACATTATTTAAGGCAGCTATCGCTGATATTGATGGTTTGAAAATACAATCTAACTGTCAAGCTTTGGCTGTGTAACATGTAGTAGGTGTCTACAGTGTTGCCTGCTTGGGGTCAGGGCCAATGATCTCACCACCTCAGAAATGTTAACTCAATAACTGCCAGTCAAATCCACCCATCTGATCATGTATATAATCAATATGTTTGTTAAAGTAAACCACTAAATAAATGGTCCTTGCATGTCTTGTATCTGACTACATTTGTAATATTAAACACAATTTTACATATTTCGTCACTAGCTGGGGGGCATTGCTATGTTCTTGCTGTCTTGTTGTTGTAGTACCCACTCACTAGTTTGGAAGATCTACTGATGAATTAGGCTTGGCATTGTGCAGATTTGCTTTTGGAATAACATAAAAATGGGCGGGGGAGAAGGAGCAGTTTGTCAGGTTTGGAGGACAAGAGTGGTAATGCTGCAAATGTATAAACATGAGGAGCAGGACTAAAATAGTGTCTCCTTAGCAGGCTAAGCATGTGCTTGAAAAGTGGCCCTCCAGATTTGTTCCGGACACTGTTTTTAGTGAATTATGTGACAGATTGTGTGATCAATATGCTTTCCTTCTGGTGAATGAAACATATGACACTGAAATACCAAACTACAAGCTGTAGGCTTATATATACACACATAAGAACCCTTAAAATAAGACAAGAGTCATTGTCCAATCTAGACCTACCTAAATCCAGTGAGTTTTTAAACTGCAAATAATTGTCTGGCTTGTTGGCTTACAGTGCTCCTCTCTCACTCTATTTCTTCTCTCCGCTTCATCCCTTGTTCCCTCTATTTTTTTTCTACCCTCTGCTCCCTCTCCACCCCTCCTTTGAATCGAACCGCCGTCTTAGCCGGCTACCATGCATGGTCGATACCTTGTTACCACAGAGAAATCAATTATCTCGACCAAGCAGCAGGGGAAAGAGGCAATAATGAAAGAATGCTCCTCCTTCCCAGACGATAGCCATGGTCATTAAATATGAATTTATCATTGGCTGAGGAGATTTATGGAGCGAGATGTGGGCCCCAAGTTCACGCTCTCTTTACAGCATAAGTTCAAAGTCTGGTTATAAGTGTAAATTAAATAGGTAACAGGTTGTCAGGCTGGTGATGTTACGCATCCTAAATCTTAAACAGGGACTTGATTATTCCAGTCACTTGTCATCTGGATGCAACTGAAACAGAAATCTGATATTAAACTGTCAAAACTGTCTAAAAATACCCACATAACATGGGCTGCCTGCAAATGTCTTCTTACTTGTTCAGATGACACACCTTTCGACCAGCTGACTGGTCTCTGAGGAGAAAGTGAACGACAGTGAATCACTAAAAATGATTTAGCATCTGTAAAGTGTAGTCTATACTGTGTGATAGCTGCATGAGATGCCACCACATTCCTGGACAGTGCAGGCTCTCTTCAGTGTGATGTCTGAGTGCCACTCACTCAGGTGAGAGTGGAGATGGCAGCGATGGCTGACAGGTAGGTGGGCATGCCAACCATACCTGCCCGTTTGGGTCTGTAATGAGCCGTTATGATGACTTTTCTGACAGCTGCTGCAAGAAGTGGGGGAAAAGAAAAAAAAACTACCCCACACCACTACCATCACCACAGCCAGAGAAAAAGAAAAAGTGCAAATGAGCGAGAAGGAGGAGGACTGAGCGCAGAAAAATGTGTAATTCAGGCTTGCTCTTAAGGCAGCAATAAATTCCATTTTAATGGGGCACCACAAGCAGTAGCAAGCACTCAGCAGTCTGTTGTGTTTGATGCCAAATTGTGCAGAATAAACAGATTTGCTGTGCAGCTGGTCCAAACACACACTTTCTCTTACACACACACACACACACATACACCATCTCCTCATTCCCAAACTCCCTCTTCATCTCTTCCCCTCCCTGCCCCTCCCCTCTGGACATACCAGACAAGAATTAGACAAATCATCACAAAAAGATGGCAAGTGCTTTGATTTATTTTCTTCCACTTAACTGAGTACTCATCTCCAGCTGTCACACACAGTCAAGGCAGCGTATTTGTTTTAACAGGGAAAATAGTGAGCTGCATGTCACTAATGAGAAACAACACGCCACATCTGGCTCATTTCCTCCCCAGAAGATGAATCTTTGGTCATCCTGTTCCTCACAGAGACACTACACACTGTGATATATATATATATATATATATATATATATAAAGGGATGTCATTGGCTGTCAAGAATCCCAAACTAGTAATAGTGCTTAAAAAATGCAAGAGAAGGCAAGTTTTAATGTGAGATTAAGAGTAAAAGAAAGTTCTTTACAATGGAGGCAGTCAAAGATGACGTTATTATGAACCTCACTGCAATATTTTGAAATACTAATATTAGCATGCCAACATGCCCACAATGACAACACTAACATGCTATTGTTATGCAGGTATAATGTTTATCATAATTCGCATGTTAGTTTGGCATGTTCGCATTTGCTAATTTGCACTAGACAGAAAATACAGGCTAAGTATTGTGAGTTTAGATTACGACCTAAGTTAAGTAACTAAAGTTCAATTTATCCTGACGGAAACCTGAATGTCTGTGCCAAATTTCATGGCAATCCAATAGGTCTAATAGCTGTTGAGATTTTTCACTCAAAACTGCAAATCCACCTTACTTCTGCTGGTGGATTTGTTCCCGCATGCACCAGAAAAGCCGACACCGGAGCTTGTGTGTGTTATTCCACTGCTGGAGAAGGTGAAGGGGGTTACCCCCGAAGTTGACAAGCGCTTTGACCCAAGGAGACAGCATCTCCCCTGTGTTGCCCGACCATGGTCTGGCAGCCGGACCAAAATAAACTTAACATTACTATAGGCAACAATGTCTCAATATAATAAAATACATCATGGTTTGGTGCCCTAGCTCTACACATCAGTAAGTGGTTTGTTCGATTAGGATACACCAGTCAGACACATACCTGACATTAGCCCTAAAGCAACAGAAAAAAAAGTTGCATTAAAAAAGCAACAGGAGTCCGGTGCCCAGAAAAGGAAAAAGAAGAAACAAAGGGATAATGCCTGTGCTTAACTTTCACATTTGTTTTAAAAGCAAAGCAATTATGCTTAGGGCAGCAAATTGGCTAGCAGCGGCCCTGATCCAGACGTTTAATGAAAGACCAAGAATGTCAACCAGATGGTGGAACTAGAGGAGTAGAGCAGTCAGTAGAATTCATCCTAAAGGACGGGGCCATGAATGTTTCTTGTAAATCCATTTAACAGTTGTTGAGAAATTTCAGTCTGGATCAAAGTGCTGGACTAGCTCACTGACGACAGTGCCATCCAAAGAGCCACGCTGTTAGAACGGCTCAAAATAATTCTACAAAAAATAAAGATCTTCAGTGATAGGTTTTCTGCCACCAGAGTGACATCATGTCCTGTTTGGCAGGACTGTTTGCACTATAGGTGCACCACACCCACAAACCATTGACTGTTTCTGTTGTTTCCATGATTTATGTATTGTTTTTAGAAACTGAGCTCTCATGCGCACACACACCTAAAATACCTGTACGCATGCAACTGGGTGTTTGTGTGTGCCCTCCTGCATGAGTGCATCTGAATTCTAGTAATTGAATGTGAATGTGTGTGCATGGATGCATGGTATGAAATAGTGTGAGAAGGCTGTGTGCATGAATGACCAAGTGTTTTCTAGTGAATGTGTGCAATGACCATGTGTGCAGGTATGTGTGCACCTCTGCCTCTGAGTTTGGGATTGTTTTTTTCTGCCTGGATGGTCTCTGCTATAACTACTGTATATATATATCATATATGATAAACTCATATCATCTAAACCACAGCCTTCAAATCTCATCTCTTTTGTATCTCATTTCATGAGCTTCACCTGTAGCATACCACTAAACCACTGGCATTATCAATTTGTTTTGTGAGTTTAGCTTAAGTTGAACCTTTTAGCAGCGTTGCTAACACATTATTAAGTAATCTGGTGTTAATAACCTGGGCCTCCTCCACTAATGGTTCCCCAAAGCAAAAAGGCAATAAGCGCCTTTAAACAAGCTTTATCTAAACCTGTAGCACCAGAAATGAAAAAGCCTCAGGTTACCGTGCAGCTACACAGAATTTAATTTATTTTTTTAAACAATTCTCAAACTGGCAATGAAAGGCCTACAGAAATATTTTAACGTGAGCAATTTTGAATGCTTCCTGTGGTTTTCCTACAGGCCACTAGAATGCACTGTTGCACCCTGTAATCCACCTTGGTGTCATGAAGCAGCTCTTCTCTAGCTGAACACACCCATTAATTTCACCCATCTCCACAACTCTATCATGTATGGTTCCCCTGTGGTTATTAGGATATGGGAGTGGTACAGTGTCCTCAGTATTTGTATCATTTCAACCACTGAAGCTTTAATTTGAACTGATAAAGTTTTGCTTTTACCGTGGCAGCATTCTCAGGTGACAGGTTATTAATATCTTCTTCCCCTGGATTTCACCTCTAGCGAAAATATTAAACTGGCTAGATTAGAGTTCAAACATAAATGTAAGCTGAACAGATACCAGTATATGTACTGTATTTGGCTTATCATATGTGTAATTTACATGTTCAAGGTTTCATCTTAACTGTAAAGTTGACAGATGTTTGTATGCATTCTCCTTTTATCAAACGCTGCATGTGTTAGTTGATACCTGTCACTAATGGTTTGACAGCCAGCTGTTGCTATTGTCAATTCACTTCTGATCTCCCGTTCTTGCTTGACAATGCAGGGCAAAGTTTGTGTGCCTGTAATACATTTTAAATTAACTCTGAATGTGCTATACTGTGCTGTATTATTAAACAAATGCAATAATTTCAGGTAGTAAATTATGCTTTCAGTGTTGTTTCAGCTGGAGGCAGCCCATGTTATGTGGGTATTTTTAGACAGTTTTGACAGTTTAATATCAGATTTCTGTTTCAGTTGCATCCAGATGACAAGTGACTGGAATAATCAAGTCCCTGTTTAAGATTTAGGATGCGTAACATCACCTGAAAGCTTGTCTCAGCAGATTATTGATTATTGAATTTGAAGTAAAAGTTGTCTAATTTTTGTCATAATATTGCAGCAGTAGATGAGCTTATTCTTGATTTCTCTGTAAAATAATTCTTCAACTTTGTATGTAAGTTTTTGGATTTGTGTTTGTAAAAATGAGTCACACTTAAAAATACAGTATGTGTTTCCAAAATGTAGTGCTGCAAGGATGTCATATTTTTGTAGGCTAACTCACCTGGTACCCTGGTTCCCTCAGCAAAAAGGATGCACGATTCATCCGAACATAAGTCCAACATTAGAAGACTGTAAGTAAAGTCTGTTCACACAAATAGCAATTCACCAATCGGAAATATCTTGTAAAATGTTAACATTTTTGCTTCAAGGAGCAGTACTCCTGGAGTCTCCAAAATAAAAGTGGGAATATAAATATGTTCAGTAAATTTCATGTCAGTCTCTATTAGAGTTGGAAATTTCCTGTGCAAATGTGTCAAAAACAGACAACAAGCAGTGAAATGCCCATTTTAGCTGGTTTAATCAAAATAGTACTTCAAAGGACTGCTGTTGGGGCACAACATTGATTGCGGGCCCAGACAAAATTGAATGCTTGGTGTTGTCGATCAATTTTACCACATGATTTGACCAACCTGGATCAAGACCTTAATAAATTGTTTCTCTTTTTAGCTTGTGACAATTTAGAACTGCACAAAAGATTAGCCTTTTGAAAGTTCATGAAAAGGATGCAGAGTAACCCATAATTATTTCTCATATACAGTGAAAGGTGAATGATTAAGTACAGAAGTCAGTACAGTCTATTTCTAAATTGAATCTTCTAGGGGCTGACTCATTACTTCTATTGACTAACTTCCTCAAATCAAACTTCCTTCTTGAACAAAAGAAGAAAAAAAACTCAAGGACGCAATATATCAGAGACTTTTAGCACTCTGAGAATACCAGTAAACTTAAAACAAAATCTGTCCACAGTTGATAACCATGGCTCAAGATATTGAGCTTTGTGACTATGCAACTATAAACGAGACTAAGAGAACTGGAGCAAACAGCGCTGAACAGTCAGGTAAGAGCACAAGTTTATTCAGACTAGAAGTCAGTTTTGTGTATTTAGGTATTACATCAATGATTGTTTGAGTCATTATCATGACTTACAGAATGATATCCTGTACTGTGTACAATATGTTTGTATGCAGGTACGACACCCACAGTGAAAAGACTTCTCAGATATGGGATTTTAACTTTAGGGGTGCTGTGCATCATACAAGCCATTCTCAATATCACGCTGGGCCTTGCCTGTAAGTTGTAAACAATCTTTTTTTTTTTTTTTTGTCTTACAAATGCAAGATAAGCATTACACATTGGCAATCACTGTTGTAATATGTTTCCTCAGTGGAAAGTTTTGCAATCATAACCGGCAATTTCTGTTTCCTGCCAGTTTATTCCAAAGAAGATACAGATCAGCGTCCTTTCAACAGCTCTGTGATAGCAGACATGTGCAAGATCGACCAGTCTCAACAGAATTCAACCGAGTTATGTTCCTGCTGCAAAAACCTGCTAAGAAGACTACTGAGGGAATATCAAGCCTTGGAAACGGAGAGAGACCTCTTACGCGACAAGTTCCTTCAGCTGACTAGAAATGATGAGCCCCAGGAGTCTGGGTCTGGTTTTTTTGATTTGAGCGATTTGTGAGTACATCTGAAGACCCCTCTCAGTAGAAACAACAGTAGCCTATAGGTCATCAAGCATGTAACAGCAGTTTGTTCATTGTTGGGAGTGCCTGTTCAACATTTGATTAGCTAAAAGGAGTATGTTGTAACCAGCTTGTTTGTCGTCATCAAATGCAACCTATTTCCTCTAAATGTGATCTCATATATTTTCTATGGAAGAGTATTAGGGCCGCATAAAAAAAACTTTCTTTCCTTAGAATTCTGACTTTTTTTCTCTGAATTGTCAGAACCAGTTGCCGGTTTCTGTGGCAGCGGCCACTGCCTTGGCGGTGTCTGGGAAAGTTACCACTGCCCTGCCACGGCAACTGCTGCTGTTTTGGCATTTGTGTTTAGTTTTTTTTTATTAGATGCAGATTAATGCAGATTAATGCAGAAATCACGTAATGGAAATACTACTTAGAGCGAGTCAAATAAAACTCAGGTCAGCCATTGACCTGCCACCTATATATTGATAGATAAGTCTTTCAATTCCCTGGTTCCAAGGCAAAATGATGAGCCCCTTCCAACACATTGTGCGTTGCGAGCTGCGCTTTCCCTGCTTTTCTCGACCTAATAAAAAGTCAGTGGCAGTCGTTGAGTTTTGAGAGCGCGTTAGTTCTGTTGTCGCGTTGTATAATAGTGGGGGTGTATTAGTAGCTGGCTGTGTATTTCCTTCCCAGCAACAGTTTGCTGCAGAATGACACCCATAACCTGTTAACCTGCCGTTGTTAACTACTAACTTTCATAAACTAAAGGTATCTCACTTGCACATGCCCATAACAGCAGCAGCACAGTGGCAGGTCAGTGGCAATTTTGAGTTTAAAAGTAAGAATTTTTATGTGGACCTAATCCTCTTCCATAATTTTGAGTTATTAAATAGTGTTGAACAATTACAGTTAGTTTAATCACTAGGAATCTTTTGTAGTTACAGTGAACACCAATCGGTAAACGTCAATTCATATATTGTATATTAATATATTGGTATTGGAATAAAATTATATTAGGCATATTATTATTTAAGCCATCCCTCCATGAAGCTCTAACGTGGTCAAACTCCTGGATGAGGATCCTGGCTATTAAAGCTGCTACAATCAATATTTTTCACTTTTAGGAAATGATCACCCAATTCCGCAATTCACCACAGATCTGTAGCATTTTTAAGCTAATTGTTGTGGTTTTTGTTTTAGCAGCTTTTTTGTGTTGGTTTACTCTCACAGGTCGAGTTAGCATGCGGCTGTTTAGAGTAAAAAAAACTTTGATAAACCTGCACTATACACTAACTGCCTAGCATCAGACAAAGTTATTAACCAGCTGATTAATGCAGAAGTAGCAGCTAAAATGCCATATATTTCCCTCAGGAGTGAGTGGACACAAACACAGCTCCAAATAAATGGAGTATGGAATAGAGTAAATTGTGTTCCTTCTTTGCTTGGTGTGTAAATAAGCCATTGTTTGCCATATAGACTTTTAAAGGCAATAGATAATATATCGACATTTTTGTTTAAAGTTGCTAAAAATAACAGTAAGTGCATATTTATGAACATTTTTTGCAATATTGCCATGTATTCAAGTCTAATTTCCATTTGTTTTGGAATTAATTAAATCTTACATTATAAATTACTTCTCCTTTTGCTGTGTGTGAAGTTTTTTTTTGTATTTGTATTTTCTAACTTTCAGTTTATGTCTGCCTGACTCTGCTACTTTTCTCAGCAGAAGTGAAACAATTTTAAATAGGTATTTCTGGTTTTGAATGAACTCACTTCCTTTTTAGATTTCCAGTCACGTTATTATCAAGTATTTCCACTGCAGACATAAATATCGGTCTATACTGAGTTAACCTTAAATTCATGACTCAAACTTTTATTTAATTACCGCTTTTCATGCAAATATTACATTACAAACACAACAACCGTAACAAAACACGGACTTCCCGTGTGCATGACCAGCTTCTGAGGATCTGAGGGATAGGTTGGTGCCAGGCCATTGAGTGATTTAAAAACTAATAAGAGAATCTTAAAATCAATTCTAAAAGTAATGGACAACCAATGCACGCATTTTAAAATGAGAGTATGTGCCCTCTGTCTGGTCTTCCTCAGTACTTGGGCTGCAGAGTTTTGTACAAGGTGTAGGCAGCCTAGTGGTCTTTTAGGAGGACCAGGCAGAAGAGCATTGCAGTAATCGAAACTTGAGGTTATAAAAGCATGAATCATTTTTTCTGTGTCAGCCTGAGTAAGAAATGGTCTGACTTTTGCAGTATTTCTTGGCCACCAGGTTTTTGACCTGGTCTTTTGTGTGAAGAGCCACGGACCGAAGATGCTTGGACAGGTGGTCTCTCTGGGCTTTAGGCCCAAATATTATTATTTCGATTAGTTGCTTAACTTTAATTATAAAATAAGTTTTGCTGTTCTCTTCCTATAGTAAACTCTTTCATGTTTGGTGGCATCCAAGATTTGTAGTCATGAAATGTTGTTATACTTATTTCTAATCCAACATCATCCTGTATGTGTATAAGAATGAGGAGAGTACTTTCCTGAATCAATTAATTCTCCTTTGTCTACAAACTTTCTTGGGATCACTGAGTCTTTCCTTGCTGATAAGTTTGTCAAAGTTAAACTGACAGAAATGAGAGCTGCAGCACATTCACTCATCATTTCTCATTAACACTGCTGGCTTTGTTTTAATTAGCCGTTGTGACTGACACCTGTGTTCCTGTGACACTGTATTGCAGGCATGTGTTATCCTCCTTCCCAGCTGTTACTTGTCAATCATCCCAAAGTTGTCTCATGTCTCTGTCTCACAAAATTCAACCACATGCGTAGAGCTGCCTTCACTGATGGGTGGCCTTCAGTGGCAGCAAGGGATGAATGTTTGATTTTCTTGTCTTTTGTTTACCTTAATGACTTCACCACACAAAAATGCATGTATGTGTATGTTGAATGTTGCCTTTATATTCTCACCATTATGTCACAATGCAACTCAAGTGAAGTGCTTATTGAGAGTATTTAAGAGTTGCATAACAAGTGGCAATCGCCGGCTTAAAGCAACATTTCTTGAATGACTTAGTGCCCCCAGCAATACCACTGTCGTAAACATGGACAGTTGTACACGTCTGTTTGTTACAACTACATTAATTATGCTCAAGGACTAGTGAATTGACACCTTTGCTAATAGCCAAACAGCGAGAAAAATATCAGCAAGGTAATATTACTTACTAGTCTGACAACAAGAAGCCTAGCTCAGCATCTGTCTTTCAGCCTTTTATTTCACAAAGTTCTTGCCAACGACTAAAAGTCAGGCTTTCACTTTCTCCATTACTCTTCTCAACTTCCTCCGTCATCCTCCTCGCCTCTGCCGTTATTTCCATAGAAGCTGAAGAGCCCACTACAGTCTGTATGCAAGCTCTGGTTCTGGCACAACACAAGCTCCACTCCCCTGGTGCTCTGGGCTTACAGTCCGGGCAGCCTGGCTAAAAAAATAAGCTATCATTAACTTAAAATTGCTATCGAAATAGTAGGTTGTGTGTGAGTTAGTGCCGTAAAGCGCTGTGCATTTCTCATGGGTGATCATACCCAGAGAACAAAGTTACATAGCGTGAAAACATATGTGGGACTAACAGACACACAATTCACCTGATTACAAGTCAGTGTGGCATCAACCGGGACGCTGGAAGTAATTCACAGTTGGGGGGGCTGAGAAATGTTCCAATTACGTCATAGTGCGAAAGGGCAACATAAATAAATAATAACGTTCTCGATAGGGTGTTACACTTGGTTATTTATATGCCTAGTAATCATGTGATACAGGCTATAATTTACAATGAGATGTCATCACAACCAACCTGTATTAGATCTACAGAGGTTTTAGAAATACATCATAAGGCCAACTTGATGGCAACGTAATGCTCAACTCAGGAATGTGAATGTGCTTCATTGAATCACACATGAAATGCAAGTATTTCTCAGAATATGTTTTAGACCTCATATATTTAATTTCACGCACAAGGTACTGAGATTAGGCACTAGACAGCATTATAAACAAGTAACATAGTGTTACCTTTTTAAACCTTCTCTCGCCCTGAACCGTAGTTGGGAACTGGTTTGACGTTTTGGCTCGTTGCTGATAACTAGCGTCGTAGAGTCCGGGCAAGAGTGTGGGAAGAAAAAAGGACGAATTAGTGGCTTTCGTGCAAAACTGCACAATTCTCTCTCTCTCTCTCTGAGAGAGTGGTGGTTTTAAACCACCCTGTCTTGAAAGACCAGGGGCCTCATGGACAAAGCTTGCGTACCCACAAAAAAGCACCGTACGTCCTTTTCCACACTCCAATCAGATGCATCAAACGTGTAATGATCGTAGAAATGTGCATGCCCCACACCAACTTCATAGCTGTCGTACGCACGTTTTTACAGCTATTGTTCCTTTGGCGACACTTGGAGGTGATGCTGGGAAACTGTTAATAATTTGAAGTAGTCATCAGAGTGATGTGCACACCAGAGACACAGTTATGAACAATTAAAACACCCACGTGTTTGCAATTATATAGGTGGATATAAAAGCATGCGTAATGTGATGAAGAACATGATATTAACAATGGCAGCGTTAGCGTTGTTAGAGGACCTTGCAAATGGTGCAATCCGACGTGAGCGAGTATTTAAGGAACGCAAGGATTTACTTGCAAACCATGATAATTGGCTCATAAGACAATTTCGGTTACCAAGGCCAGTGAGTTGTGCGCAGAGCTGCGGCCGGCCCTAGAACGCAACACGGGCCGGCGAGTAGCCCGGGGTTGTGCTGACTACGCTGGGGTTCCTGGCAACAGGGGCATTCCAGCGGGAGCTGGCCGATCGGTCAGGAGTGTGCCAGTCAACCCTGAGCCGAGCCATGCCAGCTGTGTGGGACGGAATCATCCGAATGTCTTCCTGGTACATCAGATTCCCGTACAATGCTGTTGAACAGGCCAACATTAAAGCACAATTTGCAGCGAGAGCCGGTTTCCCCTCCCTGTATGCGCTGGTCGGATCCCACGGCATTTACAGCCTCACACACACGCTCCCACTCACATCTTTTTTTTGTCATATTTATCCCTGTTGACAGGGAACCAAACAGAATCTCCACTTCATTCACTAGAAGCTTTAGCTTAGACTCTGTGAAATTCATTTTCGTTCCTTTGTTCATTGCGTTATCTGATCGGACAAAGAGGTGAATCTCAGGTCCAGGGCCTATTTGAATAGATTTGCAGTGGAATTCCATGTTGATTGGGATGTACAAAAGAAACGTGCTTGGATCCATGCATACACACAGTTTGATACATCTGAATATTTTTGTAACAGTTTCTAGGTTTTGGCGTACGCCAAGTTTCACGTGAAAAAAGTATTCGTACATGAGGCCCCTGGAGAAGTTTTCATTAGCAAAACGCCTGGCTGGGAAAGAACCATCTTTTGGCTGAAAAGGCTCCGTAGTACGACGGAGTATAAGGGGCCACATTTAAATAAAAATTTTTTTGGGGGAATTAATTACGAGATTAAAGTTATGTTATTAAATATGGCGAGAATAACGACTTTGATCTCGTAATTAATTCTCGCCATATTTGATAACGACTTTAATTTCGTAATTAATTAAAAAAAAAAATTTTTCATTTAAACGTGGCCCTAATTCTCCGTCGTACCTCAGCACTCAGACTGTAGCTAGTGCCACTAGTAGCAGTAACAGAAACCACCGACAGCGCCGCAGCAGTTAGCATCACCGGCTCATCCAAGCTCTCCTCCTCCGGGCTGATTGGAGGGTGATCAGTTGATGGTAGTGCTGGTAAAGACCCTTGAATACTGACACATTCCACATTCGTAGTCTTTCGCTGTTTGGTGGAACCATGACCCACAGGATCTTTGAAAAAATCTGAATTTTTTTTCTGACTCATACTTTTTAGCTCTGTTTTTAGCTCTGTTCAAAATGCTAGTGCTAGCCTAGTTGTTGACGTCCAGAGTGGAACGCTTTAAACGGTCGTTATACTGTGTTTGCGGTACTAAATTTTGTGAATCAAATCATGCATTTATAGTCAAATATGTTGGTTGAGTTATGTAAATAAAATGACAATAGTATAATAATAGTGTGATATTTATTTATTCATTTCAACAAGTTTTTTTTGCATTTCCATTCAGCGTCTCGCCACCACTTCCAGCGTCCGTGGACATCAACATGATTTAAAATCTCTTATATAATGGTTGAAAAGTTACACAATGGGGCTTTAAGTTAATGTGGAAGCTGACGTAGTGACTCCTTAAACAGTATGAAAACACAAAACTGTTGACAAACAATGACAAAATATCAAAAAGGTATTGCAAAATATCCATTCTAAAAGCCTCACAATAATTTTCGCATGATAATTTCTTCATTTTGAGAGTTCCCGTTTCTGTGTGTGCTTGCTATATTTGTGGTATTGGTTTAAGATTTAGACATGGTATGGTGTGGGGGTTGGTAGCTGTACCACCTGCTCACACTGCAGTTGTTTTGGTCCAGTAAACAGCTTATTCTCTTCACTGATGTGGCTGCAAGTAAATATTCTTAAGGTATTTGACAGTTCTACAGTAAATGTGATGTGCTTCAACAAGACTTGCTAAATGTTCTTCATTTTCACTTTCAGTTTTTTATTACTATACAATTCTAGGCAACTGAAACTGCTTTTGTAAGTTTCTTTTGGAACTTCAAAAGAATTAAACTGTAGGTATGTGGTGAAAGCCAAACGCCTCGACGCCTCGTATAATGGTCAATTGCTCTTTGGGGGGGTTTATCACACAGTCAATTACATTACATTTTTACATTTTTTTAAGTTGCTTCAGTCGTATCAGCTAAATTACTAAATGTAAATGTAAGTTACAGGTACCTGATCTGTTATTCAGTCCCACTAGGATTTCGCGGGCCTTTTTTGAAATAGTTGCAACCTAAAATGCCTGATGTTGCATGAGGTTTTCAAAAAAATTGCAGTGAAAGATGCGGTGCTTTTTACATTTTTGTTGTGATTTTGTTGCGGGAGGAAGTGAAAGTTGCAATAAGTTGCGATTCGACAGTTGCGCCGGGGGCTACTAAAAATTCATTATTTTGAATTGAAAAGGGCATTATGTACAATATTTACTCTACTGTAAAATCCCTTTGATCTATAATTTCTGACAAAGGTTGATACACTTTGGCTAATCCTCACTCCAGTCATGAGATCAAGTGTACAAACCTTTGTCAGAAATTATGGATCAAAGGGATTTTACAGTGGCGTAATAGGTTTGCTCGCTCCGTATCATGGACTACATGCATTTGCCATACATTCTGTAATACGGGTGGACTTGATTTAATACACTAGACTATCGTTTTGTTTTCTTGAGATCTCGAAATAATTATCTCGTTATCACGAGAAAACGGAGGAAAATGATCTCGTTATCACGGGAAAACGGGTGGAATAAAATGTATGTATGTATGGCCTTTTAGGGCTTCCGTAATATATAATGTACTCAACTAACAGACTAAAAAGAAATTATTCTCAAAACCCTATTTAGGTCATTCAGGATCTACAGCAAAACTACATTAGCACAACTGTGACTTAATTTGCTGAAGAACAATGATGCAATAGAAACACTTTTATAGTCTAAAGAAACCTCCACACAAAAAGAGCAGGCGCACTCCAGACTCACACTCGTCAGCAGGGTTAGACACAAGCCATGCCTAAGTATAAACATAGGCCATGACAGATTTCAGACTGTGTTCCTGTACAAACACAGTGGGCTGACTGTTAGCCACTGCCATACTGCCCAAGTCCCTATGAGAGTAGAGAGAACGCTTGCAGATGGTCAAGCATTTTGAAATGACGCAACAGAGTCTAATTTAAATACTGATGACAGGATTGCACATAGCCGTGTGTGCTCAGTACATGCACATGCAAACATAGAGCCACACGTGCAGTACAAACAAGTAAGACTGTTGTATGTCTATGTGAAATGCCAAATCAAACACACTCTCATAATTATAGACAAGCTAATGTAATAAAACTATCTAATGATACCACCTCCATGTCAGTTATCTTCATATGATAACATAATGCCATAACATAGAACGTATTATACTGATGGACCAGGATCTAGCTGATTGTTTGATAAACCTTCCCAAAGAGCAATTGTCCAATATACAAGCTTTGGATCTCTCTACATGTCAAAACGTGTGCAAGGGGCTCAAATAAAAACATTAGTTCTCTAACATCTTTAGTGTAAGGTCCTAACGTTAGTATACCCAGCTAATTACCTACAGTGGAAACCTAAACTGTGTCTCAATTTGTGTACATCCACACTTAAAATGCTATTTTGAGTACATAAGTCAGTAAGTGCAAAATGCAGTGTACTGTGAGTACCTTGTGATGCATTCATAATCAAATCAAAAGTGGTTTAGTGTGGAACGTTGGACACCCTCACCCTCAATGGTCATCATCTTGGCTTCGTAGCATGGTATGGAAAATGGTGGACGAGGAGGCTGCTGGAGCTGAAGTGGTTGCAGTGAAAACAGCAATATACACATGTATATTGAACATAAATGTTGATGTTAATGCTCTGCTTGTTTTACATTCAGGAAAAAAAGAATAATAAAATGCTTTTGCAACAAACTCAAATCACAGTATGGTCGAAATTAGTGCACTACACTAGGAAGTACACAGTGTACACAGTGTACTGCACAGAAATGTGCTAATGGAAGAATCTGAATGGAGACACAGCACATCCACAACTTGGGGGCTGAGGTGTTAGTGTATTAGAGTTCAGAGTAACGTCTGCCTGTTCTGGACTTTACTGCTGTTTGGTGAAGCATACTGTTTGAAGCTTTAAAGGTAAACTGAAGACTTTTTAACCAACACATAAAGTTTAAGCATTTGCATTAGCCTTTCCTACAATAGCTAGCTACAGCTAATAAAATGAGAGATCATTGACAGTGCTTTTTTGATTTTTATCATTGTAACAAGTGTAGCAGCGGTAACAGCAGTTTACCAAACAGTTAATTGCAGCTTGATATTTAGTTTGATTCCAGTGTGAAAGTTGAATTAAATCATTTCATGCATATTCATTCCGACTATGAATACTGTATAACAAAACTATAATTTACTTTTCATAATCAGTCACTAATGCCATAGTAAAGCTGTAACGATAGCGTAACGCAACTTACACATGTCCATACAGTTATCATGTACAGTTCATATTTACATATTGTTGAACTATGAGGGGGATATAAGAGAACATGTAATATACTATTCTTATGTTTATTGTGTTTTAATAAAAAGAACTCAACTCAAACAAGTGAGAGATTTTTAAACTGCATTTTGGGGGACAGAAATAATAAAAAATTCAAACAGCAGCTTACTGTACTTGAATTTGCCTCAGTATTTACTAAATACAAGCAAATTTAAGTTCTTTTTCATTTTTGATGGGCTGACAGCTTCGGGTATTCAGAGTTTTTTAATTGACATGCAAATAGAAAGAATAAGATCTAAACAAAAAGGGCTACCAATAAAAGGGATTGGACTAACAGCAGCTGTTGAATTCTTTCAGGATTTAATTATGGGCTGTTAGTGTCTTTGGAATAAAAATTTTGGTAAAGCCTAGAAAATATTCCCTAATCAGATACAGGAAAATGATAAAAATCCTTAAAATAATACAATCTACAACATGCCAATATAATGACTTTAGCGCCCAGAGGTGAAAGGTTTACAAGGTCAGAGAGATGTGTGGATTTTTATGTCTTTTAGAGAATGTACAACCCAATTTTTTCTCTTCTATAAAAATCGTATTCTTTCTCTCTTCTAAATGTCAAAATGTTGAAGTGAAATTGTAATTGGACCATTTGTGGCCTTGCCCTGCCTCTGATGCTTGTGTAATTGTAAGCTGTAGACAGCAGAGAATATGCCACACCGGACTTAATGAACAAAATGAGATCTCTCTGTAGAATGAAAGTACAGCGGGCAGGGTCAAAGTTCAATACCAGCCTTTCAGCAGCTAATTGGCTGAGCTTGTGATATCTCCCTGAAGGTCCTGTCATCAGAGTCTTCAACTTCCCTCCTTTAGCCCTCTTCCTATGACAGCTTAGAGCCAACAATTGACCCACATCTACTGTACGCCTGGTCATAACTGAGCTTTATACAGAACATATTTTCCCTTGTCTTGTATTTTATTGGAGCCCGACATCAGGAATCTCTGTGAAATATACATTAGGGATTGTCTGAGCTTCAACTGTAGAAGAAGGGAGTATAAGTGGAGATATGTACAGGGTGTATAAGAATGTACCATATATTCCCAAGTGAGCTTTCTTCCTACTTCTTCCTTTATAATTACTTTGTAAAAGTGAAGGCTTAAACTAAACTTGTTTGACCTTTACCCGAGCCTCCACAGCTCTAGAAGACCTCCAGAAAAAGATGGCGAGCACACCCACAGTACAGGCTTAATCTTGGTTTATGATGGGCCCCTTTCTGTCTTCACTGAAGGAAAAATCAGCAGCTGACAAGAGGTGTAGAGCTAATCTTCCCATAGTCAGGTTGCTGGGACAAGCTAGAGATAAGACAGGCCTACAGATAAGGCTGGAGACCCTACAGCACAACCACAAGCTGCAAAGGGGGGTAATCCTTGGACCTGATATAAAATGAAAGAAAGAGGCTCTGGAGCTCTGGGGGCAAGGCTCCCAGAAAATTAATTACACTGACACCCCTACGCCACCAACTTCAGCACCTGATGACATTCTGCTCGCCTTCATGGAGAGACTTGGTTTGAAACCACAACAAGCTGTTGTGAGGGTTTGTGTGTCAGCAGATGGGGTTAAGCAGAAGTTTGCAGGAACTTTGACAATGTGGAAGTGAAAAAAATCTCAGTGAATCAAACTCATGTTTGTCTTTCTTTCACAGCTTTTCTCTTAATCCGAATTGAAACTGAGAAGTGACAGCTGGAGAGCGACGGGAAAAATAGGGAGAGAGAGAATCAAACCTAGGCCGCTACAGCAAGGCCCTGATACATGGTACACGCTCTACTAAGTAAACTACCAGGGCACACATGTTTATTCTCTCAACAATGTGTGTCTATATCAACAATACAGTATACAGTATACAGTATCTACCATTTGCTGCGCCAGAGAAAACCAGGCGGAGGTGTTTACATTGATAAGAAACTCTGAAGAGGAGGGCAGCTCTGTCAAGCTCCCTGATAATTGAATGACAATCTTAGAAACCCCAGCAGCTGAAGTAAGTTGTCTACTACGCCAGCATCTTTACCTGCATCCTTATGTCACACACCTTCACACAGAATCTCACCAGTCCAGCTCTTGTGCAAAGGAAACATTTTGTGCTGCACTAAGCAACTAAGCTGACCCATAATTGATTGTGACACCTTATTGTAACCCTGCTGCGCTGGGCAATAACCTGTCACAGAGCTAAGAGCAATATTAGGTCATTATTGTATATACCATGAATGTTCACACTTGCCTTGTTAAGCACCCCCCCCCCGAAAAGTAGCTAGCTCTCTCATTCTGCAGACGGCTTGCGAGTACTTGCAGCAGTGTTCATGCAGGTCCCAAAGGGGCTTATTAGAAGGAATGGTAGGGCTTCTCACAACCTCAGCACATGCTCGCTGGTTCCCCTCACAACAGCCAGCGGAGAAAAGGGGAGAGAGGTTCACAATTACCAGGCTCACGTCACCCGGACTTCAGACACATTCCCACTGCAGTAGCTCTGCAGCATCGAGCAGAAAGGTCACTGGTTTGTTTGAAATTCTGTTTTCAAAGATTCTAATCATAAAATAGGTTGGTAATCCACATTCATAGCCATCACGTGTAAGAGTATATGGAGAGAGAGCAACCTGTCAGCATCTTGTCAGCCTTAACTGATGGTGAAATCTGTAGATGTCATAGTTGACTGGAATTCTTAGCATTATTTGACAAATGTAGTAACGATTGACAAGAAAGGATTCACAGGGCGAGAACAAATGGATTGACATACAACAAAGGTCCCAAGGCCACAGCGTTACCCAATGATTGACTGAAACTGTAGGATGTTAATGCCTTCCAGCACAAGTTGAAAGCACATAATTTGGTCCTTCTTAGATGTTAATCTTCTTTGTTACATTATATAGCCCCACAGACAGCAGCAAGTTTTGATCATTGTCACAGCCAGTCTGAAAGTCTATCATAGTCAGACTACAGCCCATTTACAACATCCTGTTGTGTATTATTGAAGACAGTGGACGTGGAAGGGCTATGTCAGGGATAATGAAATGCTAAATGAGACTATACAACCTTAAATATGTTGTCCAAATACACTAAGCCTAATTTAATCAGTAGGGCCAAACTATGTTTTTTAGCATTGTATGACAGCTGGGAGTAGGTGTTCTGATTTAACAGATGCCAAACATGTTGATGTCAGGACCAGTCAACTATTGATTTATTCAATAGTTTGTGTTTTATTTGGTTCATATTGGTTGTAGAACTTGTTTCGATTGGTATTATATATGTAAATCTTTAACTGCAAGGATTATTTTTTCTCCCTTATCCCTTGTTAAGTCGGGAAATAGCTGGCATCTCTTGGAAATGCAGATCATGTGTATTTTGACAGGGAACTCTGAGGTAGCTGTGAGCATTTCCCTTGTCTAGATAATGGGGTTTAAATGGGATATTCAGTTGTGCGCATTCTGGTTAATTGGACATCAAACACTGCATGTACGTGAGAGATTAGACTTCTGAGGATATGTCAGAATAGAGGAGACTACCGTATTTCCTCTCTATCAGATACTTTGTTCTAAATCTGTATTATTGGACATGAAAAGCTTCTAATTCAATTTCTCACTTTAATTTACTAAGGGAGGATTAAAATGAACTCCTGAGAGATGCTGTAGGATTATATGGCACTTTCCTCCTAGTATGTTTTTCACTTGTTATAGGAATGGACCATACTGATAGCTGGAGGAAGGTGTGGAGGAGGGATGCCCACACCCAGAGAATGTTTTAGTTTGTATATAACCTCACAAATACCAAAAGTGAGCATGCTTGATTAAAAATAGGGGGTTTTATGAACGATTTACTGATAATTATAATCAATATAATAATAAATGTATACACCACAGATCATCATATTCATGCATGGAGTTTGCACACTAACTTAAGATGATGCTAGGCAATGTTCCAATTTGACATGTTGACCTAATGATTGTGCTAGAGGAAAGCTGATGGACAGTCCAATATAAAAATGATTCACCTCTGGTGCAGCATGCTCAGTAAAGCTTGTCTTGTGTAATGCTTTTAGCATACAAATAGTGCTAGGGAGGAAATGTCATACCAAAAACACGAGTTATTAATTTTTTTTGTTCTATCCGTATTACGAATACCTATCCATACCCTACCTCCGATTGGCTACCCATAACCTAACCAACCAAATCAACAAAGGCAATGCACACAGGCCAATCAGTGGCAGTGTAGCATGGGTTTTCGTAGTGTGTCGATGTGGAAAAAAGAAAATGCATTCATCCCTTCAGGATTTCAAATTTTCCAAATATTATGACATTTATTGAGACATCAGTAGCTGGATGGATGGTCAGACTGAATGACCAACATATTTGGACCCTGCCAGATTTGGACCAAAGCAATCTCATACTAAATGTACATCTGAATACAAATTTGAACCAGTAAACATGTAAAATCATGATAAATTAAATGGAAAATATACACTGTTTCAAAATATATTACAAATTAGTACTGACATATTGCTAGCATGCTGAAATTTGCATTTCACAGCAGACCTACTAGTGTGGCTGCAGATTCCCAGCCTTGTTTAATACCAAATAATCAATATGTATTATTATCAGTACAGCCATCAAACAGAACTACAGTACCAGTTTATCCCGAATGAGCATACATGCATACTACAAAACATTCGTACAAACAGGCATATATAGGTGGTGGATACAAGAATAGGAACAGATATACACAATATAACAGCATCTCCAAAAAGTTGAACCACTTCTCAAAGCACTACAAATATTAAACATGATGATAAAGAATATATAAGTTTCATCGTGGTAGGATTTTTAAAATTGAACTGGGTTCCATAATATTGTAAATGATTTTATATTACTGTGTCCACCCTCTATAGATGCTTCTTTATTTGATAGAAATAATGTGCTGGCCCTGCACATATACATGTTCCCTTACCTCTACAGTATATTGTTCAGTCTTTCATAATAGGCAGACACAAGCATGCACACAAACACACACACACACACACACACACACACACACACACACATACACCTTTCTTTGCCAATCCTTTCTAGAGAAGTGTCTAAACTTTCCCCATTCCCATTTCCACAGGGCCCCATATCTCAATGTGGGAAGGGAGAGAAATAAGCAGCGGCGTGCTGCCTCTGCCAGCCTGTCGGATTTGAAGTTTATTAAGTATATCAAACCAGGGCCGGCCCCCTCAGGGAACATTTGCAATCCAAAGCTCTGCTCGCTGTTGCTTCCGCCAGCATCAAGCTGTCACAAACACTCCACTTAATTTGCAAAGCAGCGCACAGAGGGGGGAAAAATAAGAAAATAGGAAACAAGTGTCATTTTTCACCATGTGTGAGTACACCATTTGCATCTAAATCAATCTGATGAAAGTTGTTGGTTTTTTGCTCTTGGGGAGAGGTGATGCATTGGGTTGTTAAACAGTGCTAGGTTTTACAGTTTGTTGTGCTGTGTAAAGTAGCCTTAATACAAGGACACATTTCTAAAAGAGCTATTTTTACTTCTTGATTACATGTACCAGCAAAAATGCCCAATTCTCTGTTTGCTGAACTGCATAGCACACAAATATTTCCAATATCTGTTACTGATACCCAGCCATAAAAGCATATCTTAGTGACTTCAGGGTGTATTTAATTCCTGGTACTGTATTGAGCTTTATTGATTGATTGATTTTGAGCCACTGGTGGCCAGCCAAGCAAACATCAGCTGTGACTGAATCGCTGAATTTTGAGCTAACATCCCCACAGCCACCAAAAGCATCCCCACCATCCTACAACACTCACAAACTGAGCGCCTCTCAACTCAAAAAACTGACGGACCGTCCCCGCTCCACACTCCCAGACCAGATATGCAATTTATCAGCTGGAAAACATGCAGGAGGGCCAAAGGTGGAAGAGCCTTCTATCTAGTCTCGCTACACCAGCCACTGCTCAGTATGCTCTACCTGGGCTCATTTCACCCTCCAGCGAACAGGAGAGTCTATATAGGCCCCTCGGTAAAAGACCTGAGGCACTCCCGCCCAGAGTCCCTCCACCTTCGCTCCCCTCATCACCTAAAGGGAAAATCAGACTGACTGGGCCAACAGGACAGGGAGTTATGATGCTCCTGGCTTGTGTGTATGTGCATAATTGTGTGACTGTTATTGCTGCTGTGCGTTCAAGTGTTAATGCAAGATTTGTCCATCCCATTGTAGGCCACATACACTTACAATGTGTTACAAGCAAGCCTAACATCTCCTCTCAGAAAGAATGTGTTACAATGAGATAATAGAACTTTTAAGCAGGAAAACGGATTACTCTCGCTCCAGAATTAAACAATTCATTACCGCCTTTCTTTTTATAACTATAGACTAATTACATTAGCCATGATGGTTATGTCATAAGTCTGTCGTGCTGCTTGCACAGTGCAAATGAATGGACTTACTGGGGAGCATTTGAGTCATTTTTAAATTGGTTCGGGTAACATATAAGGCAAATTTATAAGCCTATAGAGCATAAGTTATGGTATGGCTCGAGGTTATGGGACTGACACAAGTGATGATCATACAGGCTGGTACCATCACCAACATTCTCATGTAAGACAATGAATGTCTTACAAGCTCATTTCTGGTGTCTTTTATCAAATGCTAATTTAATCTCTGTCTCTTCCTTTTTGTTCTCCTTATTGATATTTCTTTTTTTTTTTTTGCCATCCTTTCACAAAGATATTCTCCTTTGTGAGCCACATGAGGACTCAGTAGACAGTGTGTTTTAATAGAGCTGCCTTCTGCTCAGCTGTTAGCAGCCTCCACTTCCATGAGTGACAAATTGTGTATTCTGCCTCTAATGCTGTGTAACACAAATATGTGGCATGATTTCTTCTCTCTCATGTGAGAGAGAAAAATCTATTGTGTTTTAGCACAGTGTGGCTCTAGGAATGGTTGGCCAATCAATCGCCCTGATCTGAAATATCCAGTCATGTGTAAAGCATGGATGCATGTTGGAGGCCAGGCTCCATTTATTCTTATTGAAACAGCTCAGTGGCGCAGAAAGCCAAAAAAGTTTGATTTCTGGGCATAAAATTAGTCAGATCTTCTGGGATAAACTACTAAGTACAAGTTACTTTCCATTTTAATATTTTTGAGGGTGTGAGCAGATGAAGTACTTTCTAAAGCACACCAATTTAAATGCCCAACAGAGCTACAAAATAGGTTTATGTCATTATCATAATGATTAACATCACACATAAAAAATTAACATAGTTATTTTTTTAAAGTTAGCTAGCTATTCCATTTAGCCCTAGATTATTTGTCTTGAGTGATCATACAGTCCTGACAGGACAGGATAAACATATTAAAAGCTTTGTCCAAACCAGTATTATGATTGGTAGACAAATACTTGTCAGGGGATGGAAGATGGAGGGGGTACCCTCTCTGCAAGAGTGGGCTGTGGAGTTGGCACGAGTGGCAGCATTCGAAAATATGTCATGTAAATAACTGGGTAGACTGGATCTATATGAAGCAAAGTGGGGTTTGTTATTGTTGAACAATGAAAATGAAAATAAAAACTGTTAATCACAAAAAGTTACATTTTCACATACAGTATGCGCAGTCTACCTCAATGTGTTTACAGCGGTTAGAAGAGGCAATCTGAATATTTTTCAGGAGGCACAGAAAGTATAAAACAGGGCCAGGTGTAGCCAGGGATTGTCAGTATAAGCTGCGTCTTGTTCTGGACTTTGCACTATCATCATGCCTATTGGTGCTAATCTGTCTTCCAGGCAGTAGAGCTGACAATTTGGCATTAACTGCAGAGGTTTTCCTTGCCTCATTTCCTGTATTAATAGTGGTCATAACAAAGGTATAAATAACAAATATGGTGAAATATAATGGCTCAAATACATAAAGAAAAAGCAACATGAGTAGTACTCATTCCTCAAAAAACAACTTTTGTACTTGTGTGTTATGACATCCATGGTTATCTTCAGATGAATTCTGACCCAAATTTTCTCTGTGTGGCAACATGAGGATGAATTTTCAGGTTTTGACTAAAATTCATTATCTTATCACAATAAGACATTCCTCCACAGGATGTGACCAAATACTAATGACAGATTAGCTTTGTAACGTTTATTTGTGGCTAGTGCTAATTGGCAAATGTAAGCATGCTAACTGTCTAAACAAAGATGGTGAACATAGTAAATGCATCTACAAAGTATCAGCATATTGGCATTGTAGGTGTGAGCATGTTGCCATGCTAACATTAACATTTAGCTCAAAGCACTGCTGTGCTTACATGACCTATATACAGAACATGAACACAACATTAACAACACAAGTCTTGTTAAAGAGAAAATGCAACTATAATATCATGTCAGGTCTGGTTGCAGCCAATGCCCACATACCAAAATAAGTAAACCAAATGCTACAGTATACAGTATATATATATCACACAATTTTTTGTAAAGCTCAAAATAGTATTCAACAAGCCACAGTTTCAGTCTACCTATTGGCTCCAATAACAAAGAGATGTAAGAAAGATTTGTCTTCTCAAAAGTCTCATTGGAACTATGCATGCAAAGAAGAGAGTGTGTGCCTGAAGCCACAGCCAGCACTGAAGAAAAACAGAAAAAAGGAAACTGTCAACTTCACTGGATATTCCTTTGGTTTTATTTTAATTCAGAAATGTTGAATGGAGAATGGCAAAGTGGAAAATGTGGCATTTTATCAAAGGGGGTGCTGAATGAATATGTGGACAAATGCAGCTGCATTTAAATATAGTGAATTTGTTTTGTAGCTGTTTTGTCTCTCGGGGGTAAAAAAATGACCCACAAACAGTTATGACCATCTTACTCATAACCATCAAAGAAGATGAAAACAGGTGTATTGCAATGATTTTACTTGCTTAAAGCTTGGAGGTAGTGGTGTGCAAATTTAGGCCACGCTATGTCAACAAACTGTATAATACATTTTTTGTAGAATGTGATATGCATGTTAAACATTTTCAAATTCACATATCAACTGTGTTGTTCCAATTGATCTACACAGCAAGATGAGAGGCGATATTTGCATAAGGCAACATCTGTGTACAGCATTCATGTAAGTGTAAGCTGTGTCTGTTGCTTTCTTTTAGTTAGCATCCTAAGGCAAGGGTTAGCCTCTTAGCAGGTTTATGCATGTAGATGAATGCTAATGTTTTTCAAACGAAATTATGCATTGCTTTAAAATTTTAACACCTACAAAGCTACAGTAAGAGAGCATACGGTATGCAGCAACATGTGACGGACCTCCTCTGTGGAGGAGCTTGGTTAGAGGATGGTGTTTATATATAATTAACTTCCAGTGAGCAACATTCACTTAGTGACACATTTATTTTTATACTTTTTACCATCACTAAAAATAGATCACTACACATCTGTTTTGTATTTAATTAATTGTTGTTGTTAAATATATAAATATATAGATATAAAGATATAAATGCATAATAATTGACATATATATTCATTATATACACCATACATATACATTATACACATATACACATATATATATGAGAACAGGGTAAATTTTTCAGACTTTTTCAGACTCAGCAGGACTTTTAGCTTTTTATACTGCAGTATTGCTACTTTTAAAGTAAAGGACCCTGTATATATGACATATATATGAACCCAGGCTGGGGTCTTTCTGTGTTTGCATGTTCTCCATGTGTCTGTTCTCTCCAGGTAGTCTGGCTTCCTCCCACAGTCCAAGATTAGTCCAAAAAACCAAGGTGACTCTAAATTGCCCGTAGGTGTGAATGGGAGCGTGAATGGTTGTTTGACTTGTCTCTCTTGTGTCTCATGTCCAGTGCCAGCTTGGCTCCAGCCCCCCACAACTTTGATGAGGATAAGCGGATACAAAAAATGAATGGATAGATATAAGGAGGGTCTATCATACAAACATGATAGAACACGGAAGAGTCATGTCATGTATAATTCAATATTAACCTTGCAATGTTATTACTCTCTATAACGTGTCCTTTTGACATTATTTCATACAGTATATTTCATATATTTTATATATATAGCTCATGTGAATAAAATGTTTCAGTCTGGCCAGTAAGTTCTTTAAGCATCAATTCCGTCTTGCTGCAAGCATTACACTGAGGTTAGTCCAGGGCCTTCATTCAGTGGTGCCATTACCACCTCATCAGATATCAACAAACCTTCTCAAGGATCATGAACTGCTGGAAAACCATTAACCCCTGCTTAGGGAAAAAAAAAAAACTGCATTGACTTGAGAGACATCTCTCAACACCATGCTGTTTGGAGTGGCAAGCCAAGCTGGCTACTTGGAGTCGAGGCTTGCATTGGCAATACCACCACTTGTATTAATGCGCAACCATCACTCTCCCCTGCATCTAAATGTTTCATTACAGCCCAGGCGCAGACACAATTTCGCGGCCTATATGGGGTCGCTCACCAGCAAGCGTGCTCTCTTAAGGGAAAAGTAAAGCATGACAAATTGAAATAAATGAGAGAGGGAGAGAGGAGAAGAGACGTCGAGGAGGAGGAGGAGGCCTTTTCTCCATATGGCCTTAGAGTGAGGATAACTCATGTATTTTTGTAATATCGCCCTGTTTCTGTATCGAGGCAGTCAAAAGTCTTCTACTTTTCTTCTCAGTGCTTTATCCATCTATGTTAGTGGTGACCAGGCTTATCAGTTGTCCTTCCATTGATGCAGTGACAATCCTTTGACAAGATTAGACAAACTGAAAATGGTTAAAAAATAAAATTTTCTGCATCATACATGGAACCAGCCATACCAAGGTTATCTTCCACCACGCATTCAGTATAATACATTTCTATGACGGGCGATTTTATCTTTTCATACAGTACATATGATGCCAGTGTGCCAGCAAATTGAAAAATGGTTGCTGTAAAAAGCCAAATAAATATATCATTTCCTTATCAGCTATAAACCATGTGGGATTTACAGTATGATAAGTTGTATTATACATCTTTGATCAGTGCTGTCCGTGTTTCTTTATCAGCTAAAGGGCTACGACCCTTGAAGCATCAAGGAAATGACAACTTAATTCTGATAATGTGACCAATTATTTAGCAGACTCAGGACAGAGAAAGGACAATCTGTTCGGCCCTTAGGACAGTCTTTGGAGACGGTCTGATAAAAGTGGACTTAAGAAACTGTATGAGTATCGTTTTTAGGATTTTTTTTCATACAGTGAATGCTATTTCATAAAACAGAGACGCGTAAATTGAGGAAAACAAAGAGGGGAGAGATTTAAAAAAAACTATTCTGTAATTTTAAATGTCTCACAAAGCTTCTGAGTTTGTATCATCAGGAGGAAAGAGGAGAAATTGATAGCGCCAGTATTTTCACGGGTGCATTTCAAGTCAGTGTGTGGTAGGTTGTTTGCACACAAATGAGTGTGAGCTCTCCACCCAACCTCACTCAAACCCCCATGGCCTAAAACCCTGTAGCCCTCATATCAATGAAGCCACACCGATATTCTACCACGGCAGGTGTGTTGCGTAGCAACAAGGCCCTTTCATCTCCTGATTCCTCATTGGGTATGCATATTTCGTTTGGCGCCCTCATCCCCCCCCACAAAAAAAAAGAAAACCCCCCAGCCAGTCAATCACACTTTCGTCTCATCTCTACCCTCTGATTGGCTTGTTCCTCTCATGCCCTCCTTCAAAGTATTGACCTTCATACACAGCTGACTGCCGAATGACAATGAGGAGAGAATCACCTGTAACACCGTCGATGTATGAGAAAGGCACAGTGAGAGAGGGAAGGAGCGGAAGAGAAAGCACACCTGTTGCATGAGTGAGTACCAAACCACTGAGGCTCAGGAGGCGCTTGAAGTTGAAGTTGAGAATGGGGATCAGACACAGAGAAGCTTATGGATTTTTCTCTATGCCTCTCTTTCAATACTCACTTAAAGAAAGAAAAAAAAAATAATACACAGCTTTTTTCACACCCGAAAGCAATGGTATGGAGACAAGGCAGAAAGAGACAGAAAAGAAATAGTCCAATGACAGTTTGTTCGAGTACTCCACCTGCTGCTGCGGCAAGTTAAAGAGATATTGTATGCAGCTGATATGAATAGTTATCAGATGCAACGTTGTGGCTGAGGTATATCTCACATTGTGCTTCTGTATGTGCCTCTGTAGATTTCTTATTATCCCTGGTTCTGTTTTTGTTTTTTCTGCTTGGCTTCTTTGGGGGATCCCAGGGCAGTCAGAGGTATTGACTTTCTCTTTCTTCTCCCAACCTGTGAGCTCAGGTTGCCTGCTCTGCTGAGCTCCAAAGGCCGACTGTGGCAGTGTGGGAGAGGAAATGCGGAAAACTAAGTCCTGATTATCTGGTCAGTTAGCTCCTCTTATCTCCCCACTCGTCTCATCACTTACAGCAACCTTGGTGTGTGGATAGTCAGCCGGAAGATCTTTTTGTAGCTCCTATTGGAAATCTTTCTGCTGATAACTATGTGCTCTGAAGGCAGAAGGTTTGTTACAGAGGCTGCCAGTTCAATATCTGTTTGTCTGACCTGTTGTATGACGGGTAGCAATTTGGGTCAAAGATACAGGGCAAATCTAATGACTACACAGCCGCAGAAGGTTTGTAGATGTTTTGTTTTCTCTACATTTTTAAAGCTTTTCTCTGAAGGCACACATCAAACTGATGCACTTCCCTATGGTGCTAATTTCCCTTGAATAACAAATTCATGTTTAAGTCTGCTGGAGTCCTTGTAGAAATTTCAGAAATATTAAAACACCTGCTTTGCTCTGTCTTCACTGAATGTTTGCTTCTGTTAAATGCATTTCTACCTCTGTATGTAGTCTGGAAGAACATAGCCTTTTTATTTCTGTTTCACAGCTTCACAAATAGACCTTAACTTAACCACATGACACAGATGACAACCAAACTTACATGGTTGTTTTTAAGTATGCGCACCGTAAGACCTCATAACTGGTTAGTGCTGTTTTAATTGGTATTAAAGAGGTTCAAAGCTGCTCTACTCAATATTTTTAACAAATGGCATTGACTGGCACATGACTGCATATGTGAATGGGATCCAACTGCCCCTCTACCCCTCTGCACTATTTTAGCATCTTTTAACTTATTGTTTTGTACAGCATGAAATGTGCTACTGTTTTAATTGGCTGCTAAATTCTACACCTCCTCCACCAATGCAGGACAATGTTTGTAACCCCACCAGAAACGCGGTGAGAAACAGTGAGTTTCCCAGTGTCCCAGAAGCAGCTCCCTGCTCCGTTACGCGGCTGTTCTATTTTTGATGGATACGGTGAGCAGCCACATCAATCAGCACAAAGCAGATGTCGCTGACTTGAAGTCAAACACATAACACGCATAGAGAATCTGGTCGATATTCTAAATGAAAAACACCCTGTGAAAACTTCCAATCATAAAAACAGCAACACCAAATCTGAGCAATTTAACAAAGTCTAGTGGGCAAAACGCGGCACTTCTGAAACACTCCTGATGGGGTTTGAAGTCGTGTGGAAAACAGATAAAAGCTGATCAAACAGCATTGTGGGCACAAGGTGACAGAGATGTGTAGTGGGGTCGAGGTGTCACACTATTGCACTCATCTGTCTAATTTCCACAAATCAGAATGAATGCTAATGTTACTCTGTGTCCATAATAGTCACTGTCAGCTAACATATTTGCTGCATCATCGTTATCGTTCAGTGACAGCATGTCAGTGTTGTGTTTACAAATCAATTAATCAATCCGGTTCTAATGACTGCTCTAAAAAGCAAAGTATGTACTGTATTAACATACTGGCTGACAACTCTTGTAATTGGATTCACAACCTTGGATTTATTTTTAGGCATAGAGGTGTTAACTCCTTCTAGTTTGACTAGCTTTGTTATTTTTGTGTTGACAAGGTTTAGAGCAATGGTGTTGGGGTTATATTTATGGTAACAGAGGGCTGTGTGACTTCCAGTGTCTACATGCACATCCCATTTCCTTCACATTGGTTAAAGTATCAAAAACATAACGTCATTAGTCTAAGTCACTAGTCACTGGTCTAAATAAATTTGTATATATACTCGTAATGCAGATGGATTACTACATCATAATGTATTAAAAAAAAGAAACAAATGCATAAGTAAATACCAGTTTGGAATATGTGTATAGAGCTGTTGGTGTGTTTAATGTGTTTGTTTGTACGTACTGCACTTGATAAAAATGCTAAACACTAATGCATTTAATTTATCCAATTTGTCTCTGGGTTACTTTCTCATTACTTTGCAAACTTACCACATCGCAACAGAATTCAATTAGTGGAGTATCTGGAAGCTTGTGTTGCTTTTGATACTGAGGCTAATAAACTTTGTATTTACATCATGAGTCTACTGATGTTCAACTGTTTGAACCCAGAATTTTCTCACATCTGTCTTCATAAAAACTTAGCAACAGTGCTGTTATCTCTGTCCACATTCCCTTCATCTTCACCTCAAACACCTCTCTCTACCCACAGTCCCCCATTCTCACTGATTTCACTACAGATGTGTCTGGTTTGGATCACAGAGGAGAAAAAAAAACATTTGTCAACACACTGACTCTGGCATTTTGAGACAACACAAGACAAAGATACATCATAGATGAATAGACGTGCTTTGTTCCAATACTCTCTGGTCGGAATAGTGTGATCAAATGTGCACAACAGAAAAGGAGCCTCTTGGTTGAGCTAAATTTGATTCACAGCAGGATTTCTAAGAGGAAAGGGGGTAAAAAACTAATTTGTAGAGCTTTTGAGGTAAGGGAGTGTATGTCTAATATCTACACCAAAAATGTAGACACAAACTGAAACTGTATTAAAGGTTTAAAAGTCACATCATATTATTCTTCTTTATGTTTTGAACTTTTCATTTATGCATTTTCTCAAACTATCTCGGTTCCAGTTTATTTACTTGCTCTGTCTCTTTTTCACCCACTCATCTGTTCTTGCCCTCCCCTCTCGCTGCACCTCCTGGCTGCTTGTTGTTGATGGATGGGTCAATTTGGCCAAAACCTAGTAGATCATAACATGTAAGTCCATGTCATGACATAACATGACAACTCTTTATGAGATCTACAGTATCACCCCTCCCTACCCGCACACAAACACACATTTGCTGTTTTCCTTCAGTGACATTTAGGTCTTGCCTAATAGATCAGTTTTTTAAACCACACTATGTGCTTTTAGATTATATTATTCATACATTTTCCTGTATGGTATGTAAATCTGTCCAGTGGCAGAGAGAAATTGGTTGTGTTGTTGTCTCCTGGAGAGATGTTGAATTATTCTTTGTCCCCGAGCATAGAATCAGTTTCTGTGGTCTAAACACAGACAGGCTAAATGCAAAGCAAAATGTCTTCCTATCTGTTTACAGTTTGTTTCCATAGTATTGATGCATACAGTAATTAAAGGTCTAGTAAGTGTGTACGATTTACTGGGGATTAATTACCTGAAAATAAGATTTCTGTATTTTCATTACCTTAAAATAAACTTTTTTATATCTACATATGGAGCAGGTCCTCCATGAGTCCACAGTGATGGTGGTCTTTTTTTTTTTGGTCATGAAATTCTTTATTGTATTGTACTATGATGATTTTTATCACATGCAACCAGCACCTGCCATTCTCCATACCCCTGTCTCCAACTCCATTATGCTTTTTTTGGGGAAAAAAAAGACACTTTTATTATTGACACCTTTGAACTTCTCTCAATAATTATTAGGATGCACCTAAAAGCCTTAGAGATGCAAAGAAATTGTGGTTTGAAACATTTACTCATATTGGGTGCCATGGTAACCATTTAGTTATAATTTAATGTCCATTTGTTGTGCAGCTGTTGAATAGAAAGAGGAACTCGCCTCTGAAAGGCCGTTCATTGCACCGCTGGATGAAATCTAATAATCTGTCGTCTCTTTCTCCCTGTTCTTTATCCCGTATCCTTCAAACCCCGACGCATTTGGGTCTTCCTAATTCACTGTGCTTTGTAATAGGGTCAAAGAGCAGACTCATCAAAGGGTCATTTGTAAGTCTCAATGGGGAGGTATGCTTGCTCCTTTTACTTAATGGGACTGAGCAGACACATTTTGGAGGGACCATGGAAAGGGTTTTGTTCCTAAATGCAGCTTTATGAAAGAGAATTATGAAATCAAGGAACTTTGTTTTGCGTCAATGGGTGGTGCCTGCAGAGGGGACTGAATGGAGTATGTCACCACAAGCGTGTGCTAAGACACATTAACAGGAGATGTGCTCAAACAATGAAAATAAAAGAAAAATGAAGAACAGGCACTTACAGGTATTATGTACTGAAAATATTTGCCACAATGAATGAAAATAATAGCACATAGAGTATTACAAAGAGATAGTAGGCTGATTTCACATTTTTGTGTGTGAATACATGATCATAGCAATCACCACAGAGATAAAGTTTCTTTCTTTATATCATTACCACAAAGTCATTTAGTAATTTACAAGAATACACACGCACACATTGGGCACATCCGCACACGCCAGCAACACCTCAGGCAACAATAATCAATTAGAATATCCTGGCAAAGGCTGGTTGCACCATGTAAATGATTTGATACAAATGAGCTTTTCCTAATTAAACGGTCTAATTTGCTAAAAGGGGTGTGAGAGGGAGGTTGCCGCTGGAGCCAGCTAAAATGCGCAGCAACAACAAAACGCCCCAGGTGCTGTTGAAGATGATAAATGTGAGTAAAGCTGTGTGTTTTTAAAATGAGCTGTTACGGTGAACATGACATGTGCATTTGTGTTTTATAGGAGTGATTTATTTCTTGCGAACTCTATTGTAAAACTGAATGAGATGCTTTTCATTATTCTGAACAAAACCAACAACAGACCAAACATTGTTTGTGTTTGAGGTCAGTAAGATTCACTGTGTGGATGATAGTGATTGGGGACGTTTCAAATTAAATCTGAAACTTATAGAAAATATTAGAAAATATCATCAAGGTAATAGTTTATAGTGAAGAGGCAAAAATAGTATAATCATAATCAAGATTGCCCCTCGTATTCTGTGACAGTAAGAGTTTAGTTAGAAGACTTTTCATGACACATTTGACATGCACAGATCAATTTGTGTAAGTTTGTTTTTGTTGGTACACACATGCATGTTACGCAGTAACCATATCCATCATGCTGATTCAATGTCACACTGTCATAGCTTACTAGTGCACTTGAAGAGAACAGGAGCCATCAGTCATGTTATTAGGAATACCTGTCCTTATAGGACAAATATCTAGACACAATGTCTAGAAGAGGCCTATATATTCATTTATTTATAGACGTTTGACAAGCTTTTAACAAACCATAATACAGTCATTGTGTTGCAGTCTGTGTACTGGTTGAAACAGGTAGATCAACACAGATATCACATCCAAAGGTGTAAAGTGAGCACAGCTCTCTTGAAGGTAATTAATGTTCTGCCAGTGAGCTTTTAGCAGCAGGATGTTTTAGCATATCAATCATCAGGAGATACAAAGCAGCAACGGAGCATACACAATATGTCCAGTTGTCTAATCAAGAGAGAGCGTGTGTGTTGCGTGTGTGCTATATTAGTACAACCAATGAGGACTAGTCATAGCATCAGGGGAATGAGAGTGCAGGCTTGCCAGGTGATGTGATGGAGTAGGGCCTAGAGGGCACTGCTAGACATTTTAATAATAAAGAGGTTCCACTGAGAATAATGCCTGTATGTGTGTGTGTGGAGCCTGGAATAAATTCTATATCAGGTGGTATTAATGCACAGAGCTCTAAAAACAACTCAATATAAGCTTCTTCTTTTTTCCTCCCCTCCATCTGTCCAGCATCCCTTCTTCCTTCTGCTCCACTTCTGTGTCCTTCAAGACCAGAGGATGGATATAAATGAGAGAAACATGGAGATAAAAAGGAAATTGTTGGCAGTGCATATATACATCATGGACATCTTTGAGGAAGACGCTAATAAATGCTGGTGCCCTTTGTGTGTGTGTGTGTGTGTGTGTGTATGGGGGGGTCTTCTGGGACCTAAAATGATGTAGCATCAGCATGTGACATAAATAATACAGTGTTTTGCCTTCAGAGAAATAAATAACAATGGCAACATAATTAGAGGACTGTGTGTCTGATTATCTTGTTATTTTCCTTCTTCTATCTCTTATTAATCAATGTCTTTAATGTCCATCCCTCTTTGTTTTTGTACGTTATTGCCCTAAAAATATATTTTCTAAAGTTATAATTCAGAGAGCATAAACCTCCACTGAACAGTACGGACTCAGGGTTCATATTTTTGAGGAAATTCTGAAATATTTGTGGTTTTGGACCCAACAAAGTAAAACTAAATTTCTAGAGCAATGCATGAGTTTACTTATAGTGGTGTGACAAATGTGTGAGTTTTCAGACAGTATAGATTTACAAACACTGACTGAACTTCAGGTAGGCACAGAAGTAACAGGTGATTTTTTTTTTCCACCTCTTTTATTTGCAAAAGCAGTCTTTCTTAATTTTAAGCTCATTCTCTAAGGTATATCGCCTATGTGGTTGAACCTGGAATAACCTCCATTCCCTCATGTGTATTCTTAAAACAAGTGCAAGTTTAAAGACTTTCACTTAAAAATAATCAGCTTCCTTGTTATTTTCATTCACATTGTAGTAACATTTGACACTGTGGTCTCCATTAGTTACTTACCATTGTGTCACTTTAAACTTTGTGAACATTTAAATGCCAGTTTTGCAGCTTGTTTAAAACCAGAAGCATATAATAGTTTGGGCGACATCTTTCAGTGAATCACCTTTGAGGTGTTTGTAGTTATGGTCCCACGCATGCTTCTGAAGGACGAGTTTCTGGATCATCTATTCAACACTTTTTAAAAGTCAGCTTTTTGCCGCACTCCACATTCCTTCAACACACTCGTCTCTGACAGACTTTAAAAGGCCATCACCTACTCCACACAATGAAGTCAGTCGTCAGAAGTCAGAATGGCAGGATGAGGCCCTGAGACGTGTTTGCGCCTCTTTTTTTTTTTTTTGCACCATTCATCCTCCCCCATCATCCCTCTCCTGCTCTGTTCACCCTGAAGGTGCACTGAATGATGGGTATTTATGACAGATCTGGGTTGACTTCTTCCAGTCACCTCTTCTGGAGCTCCTGTGTCTCCCGCTGCAGAAGAGGAGGAGCAACCTCCTTAGGCTTACATGCAAGGAGAAATGCAGACATAGCTGGAGTTATGCATGCAAACACAGAATGCAGGCATGCTCTTTTAGCTGTTTTACAGACTCTGTCTTCCCACATGCAGATACACCTAAGTTTCGCTTTTCCCGTTCTGTGTCACTCTTTATCCACTATATCACACTTTCTAATACTCTCCCAATCTCCTTCAGTATCAATAAATCATTCATGGGCAGCTCCAGCAGACTAAATCAGCCACTATGTAAACATGGCTGCTAATCCATCGGCAGCCAGTCTAACTCCCACTCCCTTATATCCTCCTCTTCACCTTATCTAGCAGAATCCACCAGGGAGCTTTTGATCAGTTAAGCTGGGAGGAGAGCAATCTCTATGTGTTTTCACTGTTTGCAGCCTTCAGTAACCTGCTACACAGAGAGAGACATGCAAGACACACAAGCGTGCAGGAAAACACAGACACAAGATGAATGTATGTCTCTAACAGAGTATACAAACTGTGGTTATTTTACATATATGAGTGATGCCGATCTAATACTGGAAGAAGAGCCTGGATAGACATTTGATAACTACAGAGAAGAGGACACCTACAGTGAGTAGATAGCACAGTTTAAAGGTCCAGTCACACCAGAAAACAGTGATGGATAACTAATTACATTCAGTACAGTACCTATGTGCATTCAGGTGTGTAGTTGTCAGTATTTTATTTTAATTTTAATTTAAATTTAAATTTTAGTTTTTATACTTTTAACTAACTGTTCTAACTTCACTACATTTTACAGGCAGTACTTTTTACGTACTTTTTTTTACTACATTTATATTGTTGAAGTTACTTTGTAAAACTTCTAGTGACATTAACTGCAGTGCATTTTGCATTGTTGTACTGTAAATTAAACAAAACAGTATGTAATATAAACTTGTTTTAATTAACTGATATATCAGTAATAAGAATCTTAAAATATAACATATAATATTATCACCATCACACCAACAGGGAACCTTTATCTGCATAATACATACTTTTTTATACATTCTGGCAAAAGGAAAAGCAGAACAGAGTTTTTTTTAGATTGTGGTGTTGCTATTTTTATTTCAGTAAATGACCTGGCTACTTCCTCCATCGCTGCCAGAAAGTGTCCCAAATTTGCCTGTAGGCCAGTACTAGAGACTAGCTATGGTGCTTGCTAGTAGGATAAACTAAGCAAAAACACACACTTACACTTGATACTGTGTCATAACAGCATATTAAATTTTCACTGTGATTTTTATTTGACCAGTTAAGACATTTAGTTAACATTTTGGATGTTTTTAACTGACCACTCTGTTAAGAAAAAGTAAATGAACTGTCTGTCTTCTGACAACTCAAGGTGCTTTTACACTACATATCACATTCACCCATTCATACAGTAGCATTGGCATTAGCATCTTGCACTGTAGCCAATGCTATGGCTGCTCATCAAGTGTCTCGCCCAAGGACACTTCAACATGCAGTCGGTTCAGCTAACCGGATCTTCTGAATAGTGGACGACCCCTAAGCCACCAAGAATGTTTTCTTTTGAGTTTTATTAGCTTAATGTGAATGGATCAGCTTTATTACAGTGATGCCATTCACATTAACTGAATTTGGTGTGAAATTGTGTCATCTATAGTGGTTGCTCTGCTGAAATGTGAAATTTGAGCAAGACAATGAATCCCTTCCAGCTCAAGTGATGTTGTTTAGTGGTGACGGTGACCTTTGACCTCAGTAGACATGGGCTGAGGTACTGTGCACACTCTACCCACAGTAAAAAACATTATATTACTGTCATTTGAATTTCATAACATACAAAGTCCTTCCTTAACACCAAATCCTCTATGTTTTAGACTTATTAAATTATAACTGGATATAAAATATATATTCACTTCTGAGCTAGAGTGAATTTCATACTGTATGTCTCTCTATACCTCTCAAATGATTCCCAATTTTCACACTTCTGTCCCAAGACAGCAACATTTTCCCTGCAGGGCTTCCTAAGGCTTGTATTAATTTTCCACAGGCTGTAACTTAACCAGGACCACTGGACAGCTCAAAGAGACCAACAGGACATGAAGTTCAAAATAGATGATCCCACAGAAACTGAGCTAACAGTGTGAATTTATCTTAGCTACACAAATTGCACCATGCCCGTGAACACATACACATGCAGACTGAGCCTATAATGTCATGGTGAATCAAACCTATTAAACTGCATTAGTTGCAGTGTGGAAAGGACAGAGGGAAGGGTGTCAAAGTGCACTGCTTTCATTTTTTCTTCTTTTTTTTGTTTGCCTCTATTCTTCCTCTATTAAGAGGGAGGGGTAGGTGAATTAAAAGGAGAGGAGTAGTATAGGTGCTAGAGCAGAAGAGAAGCAATTAAAACACAATTGCTTAATTTTCAGGGGACTCATCTTCAGCAGCTGCCTTCATTCAAAACATGTTTTTGTCTAAAGAAATAGTAACAATTGCATATCTGATTGCACAGTGGGATCAGCAGAGAGCGATAAACTGAAAGGACAGAAATGAGAGTAGAGATACATGCTGAGAAACAAAACCAAGCTCTATTCACATGACAACATGCTCTTCAGAGAGATGGGGAGCTTTGAAAATATGACAATTATACTATAATATTCTCTCTTCCATTTGTTGTACTGTTTCTTCCGACTTGCTTTTTCTGATGTGACTTGGTGAGCACACATTTCTGTATAAATTTTCATATTATTAGATGGAAAAAAAGAAAGAGCTCTTCTTGTTTCTCATTTAATAACCTACTAATTACAGGAGCAGCTACATTGCCCATTTGTTTATTTTGTGACTGAATACATAGAAGCTCAGCTTGGAATACGTACAGACAAACCCAGGAAAACACTTTGAGCATTGAAGAATCTAAAACAGAACCACAGCACTCTCCACCAATTCAGTAACAAAACATGCCTCCTAGAAATTACATAAATACCCTCCCAACCCTCTCATCCTTTTGTTCCCTCGTATTCTGCATACTTCCATCCCACCCCATTTCTTTCTCCTATTTCCTCTCTCCATAGGTTCTGGGGTGGATTCTCCACTGAAGCTTCCAACAATGCAGAAAGAGACCCAAAAAGTAGTTCACGCTTCTTCTCATTTTGTCAATTAACAATTGAAATGTATCTTGTAGATGGTGTGGTCCTTACTTGTGAATAAATACATTCTATAATATAAATAATAAATTATGTTTGGAGCATTTTATATCTACAGACGCTTTGGGTTGTCCACCATATTAAACTGCCATATTTCTATGGAACTAAACCTGGCTCTAGATAGGGCATTTTACAACTAAACTACAACTAATTTGCAACAACAGTTTTATAGGATATATAATGCAGTGTGTATAAAATGAGGGAAAGTTATAGATGTAGATGTAAAATGTTCAGTAAAAAATGCATTTCATTTGTTTTTCCAATATCTAATCTTGCAATACAAGTCACTCCTAGCAACTTTCCATGGTTATATGGTGGTAACACAGAGCTCTTGATTGAAAAAGTCAACAGTGACTTGAAGCATGAGTCACTACATGTTACTTTATTGCATTTAATAATACCTCAAATCTTTATCTAGCTTTAACCAAAGGACTCTGAAAACCTGGATACAAACCCCAGTCCCTTTAATCAAATTCCTCTATTTTGTACGTCCACAATTCATCACCCTAGGAATGAAAAAACATTTCTCACTGAACATAATCCTGGCAGCAATTACATTTCCCTAAAAATAACTGGCAAAACAAATTAGTAGTATTCATTATTAATGGGAAACAGGGTTGAAGCAATTTACATCATAGATGAGAGGCAGTTATCTGTAATCAACACGTCATAATCTACAGTAAGAAATAACATATTCATTTGGTAATTGAGCTCTAAATGACACTATGAAGTCGAAGTAGAGCTGTTAGTTATGCATAGTTTTTTTTATCATTATTATTATTTTTAAAAAACCCTCTTCTGATAGAAACCAAACTTAAAAAGAAAATGAGAGTGAGTCAGGTGTGGTGGAACTAGAAGCTTGTGTGTGAGTGTGAAGAAGAAAGAAAAAGTGCATGTGCTAAAAGCAACACAGCGTGTTCCTGAGTTATGAAATTCAAACGAGAGGGCAGAGGAATATATCTCCTTTTCATTAGCGGACTGTTTTGGAGCTCTCATATCCTTCCAGCTTGGAGCCGGTCCAGACTCTCCCTCTGTCTCTAACTCTAAATAACTAAATGCATTATTCAACAACGCCCTGTGCTCTCTCTTCTCTTAAATATTAAACTTTGAAAATTGATTTATCTTTCAAAATTCATCCCAATCACAAAAGTCATTCCTGTGCAAACACTTGATTACTCACAAAGATGAATGGGCCTCAGAGGAGGTGGGGCTGGGGTCTGACTGAGTGTAAGAAGTACCTGAGGGCAGATGTAGGGCATTTCTAAGGGCTGACATTAAAGTAATGCTGCAGTTGTGGCTAGGGACGTCAGCCAGCAGGTGTTGGAAATACATATTCACTTCGATGATTGGAGAGGCTACATGCATAATAACGTCAAATATCTGAGAGTAGAGTGGCAGATCTGAACAGGAATAGAAAATCTTTCAGTTTGACATCCAAGTCTTGACTTAAATTGCTCACGTAAATAATATGGTGGAAAATCCACACGGCCTGGAACATTAAATCTGCCTGTCGCAGCGGAGGTCTTTTTAATGAAAGATTTAACACAAATGCTGCGTTCTTGACATCTCACATTGAGTACGCTATTTGTCTGTGTTGCCTCACTGACTCTGACCAGCTCTTTGCTTGTTTACAAGGTTTGCTTCTGCTGTTGCCAAATGGTGCTATATATTTTCACTATCATTCCCTTGTTAGTGGATAACTTTAGGTGGATATTAAACCTATTGATGTATTTTTTTATTGAGGCATTAACTTTGTCACAGTACCAGAGCAGTACAGTTCAGAAACTTCACTAAAACCATCATTGCTAAGGTGGCACTGCACTAAAGAGTCCATTAAAAGACGAGAATGATTATTTGATTAAATCTTTTTTAATTTAATGGGGAAATGATCATGGCGGTTGTACAACTGCTGAGGGAAACATCTGCGTCTTTAGGTGCTAAATGCTCCACTACGTCCACCAGCTAAGCATCTGTCTGCTGTTCGGTGTTGGTACATCGTATGTAAGGAGTTTATCAGAACGTCTTTACTCATAAACAGTCCCCTGTCTAGAAATGATGCTGATGAGGTCAATGAGAGTGAATCAAAACAGTAACGTTGCAGCAAATCCATAACAATGAGCTCAAAGAATGTTATGAGAACTGTGGAGTCTGGTGATTATCCTCTGTGACATCCTTTGACATTACACATGATCATTTGATCATTGATTAGAACAGCTTTAAAGAGTGATCTAGAGTCTATTTTATACCAAAGCACAACATGACAGGGGATTGAGAGGAGGTAGAGGATATTACTGTATTCTCAATAAGAGCTAAGTGAACAAACCAAGGCTTGGATGCATGAGAATTTACAACAAAGCAGAGAACTTTAGGTCTAAAAGACAGCATCACAGTGGTCCTTTTTCTCTCTCTTTAGGTTAGAAATGACTTTATTATCTCCCATCAGAGGTGCAACAACATTTTTTATCTGTTATGTGAAACCATGCTTTCATATGTTTGGTGTCTGCTTTAGGTAAAGTTAGTTAACACGTCTCAATAAACAGTGGCAAATTGTCTCCAACTGTGTAATGCTAGTGATGAAGCTAAAACTTTATGAGGTTATCAGGCTCCTTCAGGGAAATGATCCACTTAGATTATAGAGACTCTCTGTTCCTCTTGGCTAAATCAGATTTTTGGCCCATCTTCAAACAAATTACACTGATGTTACCTTGGAGAGCCTTAAAGAGAGACTGAAGATACAGCCAATTTTCATTTGAACATTTACTAAGGATATACTGAGTTGGTCTCATTATCTTCACAATGAAAACTGCTGTCTTTGTAGTATATTGCCGTTGACATGATTGAGCATGAAAAGAAAATGTTGGATTATCTACGGTCACCCTACCGTGGTAGCATTCATGTCTCTTTCTTTATTTGGAGTTGGTGTAAATAATGACCAAAATACCCATGGTTTTCTTTCTTCATTTCCTCTGTCTGCCTCCTTCACTCGCTTTCTCTATCTGATTCCATGCACAGATGCTGGCAGATGATGGTGAGATTAGCTTTTCCCCTTTGTCTGTTCCTCACTCAGACAAATGCACTCATCAGCCTAGACTTTGAGGTCAGGCTCTGTAAGCTGCTATCTATTAAGTACATTGATTCCAGAGCAGCTGGTATTAAGAATACTCTGTCAAACAAAAAATAGTAATAGTTCACTATAAGCTCATTTGTTTGTGTCTACACAGGTAAATACTGTATCCCCTAGCAGGTTTAAATCTAACTCAAGTCAATACTGTCCTACAGTTATGTCTGCAATATAGATACGGTCATTTTAAATGTAGGATGAGAGTAATCAAGGTGACTTCTAATAGTGGGGTTTGAGAATCTACAAAATTGTGGTGTCATGAAGTTTTAAGGAATGCAGGTGAGTTTTCATAGTTTCACCCATTGCTATTTTTTCCCAGACCTGAGGCAGTTTGTCTCAAGATTTCTCTTATTTGGTTGTGAGAAGTGAGGTAGCTGTCAAATTCCGGTGGGAGTCTTTAGTTCATTTCAACAGAACCTGGTACAAGACTCAGTAGTGTGGGTTAGATTTACATTGTGCATCATTACAGTGAATCATGGTGGCTGGGAGGGGGATGTTATCATCTCTAAGTGACACAGACTGTCTACTTGGAATTTGGAATAAATTAAAGATGATGAACAATAGCATTAATTAGACGAGCAAATCTCTCGTCAAGAAATTTGTGTAATGAAAAAGTTTGCCAATTTGGGCAAGAAAAAAAAAACATTCACATGAACTGAACCTTAGTTCAGCTTAACGCTGCACTAGTCAATATTTTTAGATCAATAATGGTTTAAACGACTACGTGTATTGTAACCACCACTCTGCTTTTCTATTAGTAATTTAGTATCTTTAGCATCTCTCACTGCATTAGTTTTACAGACCACAACTTTCTTATTTTGGCTCAGTCTCACCACTGTCTGTCAGCTGGTTTCAGTAAAAAAAAAAGTCTTACACTGTAATATTTTATTTTCCTGCATTTAGCAGCTGAAGCTAGAACAGAGATAAAAAAAGGTGATAGCATTCATGTATCCTAGATGTGTAAATAGGCAACTGTTTGCTAACACACACAATAATAGTAAAAGTGCACATTTGTGAATGTTGGTTTATAAATTTTCAGCACTCAGTCCTAAATTATGTTGTAAAATCATTACAGTTAGAAAGATCCAACTGTGTGTTCAGATTGATATGACTCTCTGATATTTGTACCTTTGCTCTTATTTGCTCTAATCTCATTTCCCATTTTCTCCCACCGTGACTGGAAACTCCATCTGAATCTTAATTAAAAGCAAAACCACCCAGTTGATTGTCCTTGATTAATGTACCGAAGAAAATCAATGTGTCATCATTGTTTTTTGCGGGTGATTCATAGGGCATTGATAAGCAAATCTTTGTCTGGCCATAACAGTAACCACAGCTTAGTAAAGTGCTGCTGAAACACCTTTAACCTATCCATCACCCCGTCACACTCAAAGAGAAAACTTCTCTAACTTTGAATCCCTGTGGATCTTTCAAAAGCGGTGCTTACATAATACACACACACACACACACACACACACACACACACACACACACACACACACACACACGCTGTATTTCTGGATCTCTCTGTTGTTTCCTTTCTCTCTTTCTCTGTGGAGCTCTAGTGTATTTTCTCTTTGATAAAAGCACCTAAATGATGAATCGTACAGCATTCCTGCGTCTCCCAGTGCCACTCCAACTGACAAAACTTCAAGTGCCTCGTCCTGCTCCATTCTGTCAGCGCACATCTTTTGATTAGTACACACAGCTAGACACCTGAATGCATAAAGGATTTCTGCTTTTTCCATAAATTACACATCAGGGGTTGCGACACCAGTTTTGTGTGTCACCCAATCATTGCACCCCAGGATTTCAGCGGAGGAACAAGTCATGTTTGAAATGGCATTGCTGTGCTTTTCATTAGCTAAGAAGTGTCACAGGCAGGCATACATTCTGTGGAGACAGAGAGATGGTTATCACAAAACTCATTACTGCCTTTTTAATCTTAAACCACTTGACACTTGGTAGGAGTTCACATGTTTTTATTCTAAATTGTTTTCATTGTGTAACTCTTTCAGGAGTTGGTTAGGCAACATAAACTTCTCAGGGATTTGACTCTGACTGCTATCATGGAAACAGGGAGAAACTTTTAAAAGCTCACAACTGATATTACATAATTATATGTACAAGTTAACTATTTAAAGTACTTTAAAATCCTGACCGATGGGATTAAATGATAATGATGCTACCTGTAAAGAGCACTCACTAAATCAGCCTGTGTTTGATATGTTTGGCCATGATATACATATGGAAAATAGCTCTACATTTTTACAGTAGTTTTCAGTTTTTTAAAGCTGTATACAAAACTCTTATTTGTAAATTAAAAAGTGTTATTTTAAATATTATGCTAATAATGAAAATTAAATTTATTTATCATTTTTGTACAGAAAAAGTACTGAATTACATAAAACTTTATGTAATATGACAATAATTATCTGTAATTGGATATGTGGCTCATTGTGTGAATGTTTATTTCGTATCTTCACGCTATTGAAGGTGTTTAATTGTAATCATTCAGGGCTTAATCTGTTTAATATCTGTCATAATAGTAAAAATCTGCAATAGTGTTTCTCTGCAAAACTTTGACTGAAAATTTCAGTAAATGTATAGTATTTTAGTATTTGAATTATGATATTTTACTTTGCAGTTTTAGAGTTTTTGTGTGGCAGCCGCTGCCAGTCATTTGACCATTTATTTATGTTTTAGGAGTTAAAAATTTAGGAGATAAAATAGCTATGAAGGAATGTGAGATTGCTTCCTTTAATTTTTATGACACTGGAACTTTAAAGGGGTTTTGCCTCGACTACTAATACTAGTAGGATTTGGAAGGGGCTTATTCACAATAAAAACAAAACATACTGCTTTTCAGCTGTAAAGGAGGTTTGACTTCCAGCTTGTTGATATGTGAGTTTTTAAGGCAACTGGTGACAACAAACAGAAATCCAACGAAAACCAAATTATGTGTGCACAAAATGTAGAGGCACTGTAGCATTTCAAAGCTAGCTTTGTTAGTTGTGGTCTGGCTACACTCAAATGGCATTTGCTTTGGGCAGACATCATTTCATGAGGATTATGCAGTAAATGACTGACAGTGCTCTTCCTCCCTGAAACACTGATTTTAATTTATTTTAATCCTTTGGTGGGAATTCTTGTGCAGAAAGAAAAATCATGGCCTCATGTCAACCCTCTAATGTCCGTCCAAACTGTCTGCTGAATAAATTTGAAGCAACATAAGCCGTGCAGTTTTTTGGAATCATGCTTCATTTTAAATTAGCATACCTAGTTTAAATAGTTGTCAGGAGGGCCAGGGGTTTTGAGAGGTGGTGAGTCAGGTCATCATTTATACCACCCTCAATGCTTTGCTGACTAGATCAGCTTTCAGCTGCCACACTCCGGGTCTGCATTAGTTACAAAATAAAAAATAAATAATAATAATTTAATACAGCTGTATCATCTCAAAAATCACAAGACAACTGATTGTTTGTAATTGTTTTGTTATGTTTTTTACATGTTTTTTATTTGTTTAAAGCTACTATAAACAATAATTTTATGCCAGCAATGGATCAAATAATTATGTGTGTGAGAGGTGCCATAACCACCATTATCACCTAAATCTTCAGTTCCCTCTGTTGGTGGAATATTTTAAGCATCTTTTAGTTTATAGTTTTGATCTTTAATTCACCATTCTTTCAGCAGTGTTAGCAGCTGTCAGTGAAAAAGCTGTACACTGCTTCAAATGGCTAAATAGACAATTAGTGACTAGCATTTAGCACCTAAAAACAACAAATGTTAGTAGTAGTAGTTAGTAGAGATGAAAGAAAGCTAAAAGAAACATGAATACTGGATTTTACACAAACACAACTCCAAAAAAAATACCAGTGATGCTGTGTGTGTGTGTGTGTGTGTGTGTGTGTGTGTGTGTGTGTGTGTGTGTGTGTGTGTGTGTGTGTGTGTGTGTGCACAAGCAACGGTTTGCTACTGTAGCAACCATATTAACTTGGCTTGTTTCTGCTGACTCCATGTGGCCAAACACCCCATCACTGACCATGAAGCTGAACACTGAAAAAAAGCCAGTGCAGTTTGTTCATCTATATTTTAGCAATTATACAGTCCACATTACATGCTGCTGAAATGTGAACAGCTGGTATATTCCACCATTAACACAGACATAAATAACAGTATAAGCATAAATGAATATGAATGCATATCTATTAGCATTAGCTTTGTTGCTGAGGACCCTGTGGGCAGCCCTATTAGCTTCGGCCACACACTGGTTTACAAAATCAAGAATCGTCGGTGCAGCCTCGGCAGACGCAGGTTTTCCTCTGAGAAAACATCCTTTTCTGTCTGAGTCGTGACAACAGCTTGCTAGTCTTGACGGAACAGCTTGTGCGTGACTCTGTTCAGTGCTTTATAGATGTGTTCTTTTGTGTATGATGCCACCTTTCCTATAGACTACAGATGAAAAGCAGCATTTGTTGACAATTACTTAAAGTGCCTAGATGATCTGAAGATTGACATTTTGTGTTGCTTTGTATCTGCAGAATTACCAGAAGTCAAAGTAAAAGTTCTTGATGTTCCGCACAGTACTAACAAAGTTTGACCTCTCATACTCTAATGCATCTGAGTTTTCATTAGATAGCTATGGTGGAATCAGGCAGAGGAGATGAATTGCTTATTAACTCATTTTGCCACATTGTTTTGCTTCTTTGATTATTCTAGCCAAACTATTCCTCATAACGTCTCCCAAACTGTTCTTCACTGCACTCAATCATTTGTGGCACGTTTCTTAAACGCCTTGTGATTAATTCAAAACATTATGAGTGTGCTTTATGTACACGATTTGATTGAAACATGCATTTCATTTGCATAATTACAGAGCTGTAGAGTAGGGCTTATTGTTGCAATCCAATCTAAACCACTCAGACTTGGAGCTTTGTGTATTCAAGGGGACTAATATGAAATCACAAAAATGTATTGTGTACAGTGTTCTCAATTATGCACAATTACAAACTGGCCTTTCAGAGACACAAAAGCCTATTTTAGGCTAACATTGTTCAGCAGAAATGGTTTGTGGTTGTTTTATAGAGCTAAATGGGAGAGTAATGATGAGGGGGAGAAGATAAACAAGGAGAAAAAATGTCCTGCTACAAGAAAACTTATCATCATAAGTTTAGTAGAGACTAAATTTAATATATATTAAAGTTCTTTTAGGGAAAAGGCATGTTTCTGCAAGTAAGTTTACAGCAACACTGTGCAGACCATATTTCTGAGTTTTAGAAATCTGAAATAACTTTTACTCATATCCAGTGTACATTGTATGACAATTAATTAGCAGGCTCTTGAAACTTGCTTGCTTATTGATTAATCCATTATGGTTAACATCAAGTTGTATTATTGCTGTAAGGCTTTTCAAATAATTTGCACTTGAACTGCATTTCCATGTGGATACATATGAAATTCTCATATTACAATATCAATATATATTGTGAGACAGTACATTTTCTAAAAAAAGTAACTTTTTCTTCACATGTTGTTGATAGATAAGAATATAAACATATATATACATAAGAATCTAAATACGTTGTCACATCAATTCATAAATCCAATATTAGCTTAAATAAGTCATTGATTTGAGATGTTAGACGAATAGCTACCACATTATAAACAATCTGGTGACATTTTTATAGTCTCGCTCTATATAGTATATTGCATTTTAACCCCCTGCCTTTCCATGCAATGATCTTTGTAACTGATATATGGAAATAATAGAAATCAAAGGTTTCTTGAAGCAAGACACATTGATCTAAAAAAAAATCCTTTCTTGTATGAAGTGAAAACAGCCAGCAGAAATGTTAAATGTAAAGAGCTAAAACATGCAGAAAGCACTGGTATTGTCTTTTCCAGTTGGTTTAACATCGTCAGACTGAGTTGCCAGAACATACAGTGTACACAGTATGTACCTACATACTTAATAACTGAAGAATATACTGAAGAATCTGAAATAGTGAAATCCTTACAGGAATTTTGATGCTTCCAGCCTGCTGGCACCTTTACCAGCCAATAATCTGTTTTTGAATCCTCTGATCGACGACCGACGAAACCAGCATGGACTGATAATATGTTTATGAACTCCTTATCTAGTTTCCACACCATGAAAACAGTGTCTGGTTCTATGTGAGGCACAGCTCAGGTGAGTCCCAGAGTTACCTGCGGAGCGACAACCAGCCTGCCAAAACATTCCCCACACTGAACACTGGAGGCGAGCCCAGTATTGTGGTCTTGCACAGGAAGATAAAAAATAAGATGTCAATAATATCATACTCTCATTTTCACACGCATGCTAATCAGTGGCGATATTTGAGAAGCAAAAGGCAACAACACTTAACAGGACAGAAAAGGTCTTGATGACAGAAAATACTGTCACAGATTTCTTAACAGGACCTCTGGTAAACTGCTCCATCTTGCCCTCTATTTTACTGAGCATCTAGAAAAGAAACCAAAGGTTGTAAAAACAAAGAAACAATGTGGCCCCCAAGGTGGAAATGCAAAGGTTTATCTAAAAGCACTCATCAAAAACAACCTTTTAATCATCCAGATCAGCAACAGAGGAGGATATCACCCTAGCTTATCTTTCATTTGAGACAGGATATCAGATGATGCTGATACAGAGCCTTTTTCTCATCATGCACAATGTCTCCAGGTCTCCTATCCGAATTATATCCTGAGTTGAGGTCAGAGATAACTCAAACTCTCCAGAGACACATGAAGATTGATAATAGGAGAATTTTGTTTTGTGGCAAATTCAGTTACATGCACATGTTAGGCCATTGCTTTTTCTTTTTAATTCATGCCAGAGCTTCCTGACCCTAATATGCTTTGCAATTTGTGACTGATGCTGCTCCCCTTTGTAAATTGTTTTGTTCTGTCTATTTTCCTCTTTCTTTTTATTACAGTCTACTCTACGCTTGTAATGCTCCCTCTCTCATTTGTCTCCTGTTTTTTTTGTAAAGCAAATGGCATCTTCAGCCTACATAGACGGATTCCTCCATTATTTTCAAAACAGTCTCTGGCATCCAACATCATGTGTGAGCACAAACAGCCCATTCTTCTCCTCTCTCTCTCTCTTTCTGTTACTTCTCATCTGTGCTCTCTCCCCTTTCCCTCTAATGCTGTTGAATAATGGAGAGACTGCATGCAGTAGTCATGCTGTCACTCAGCCAGTGAGAAGCAGGGGGCCTGCGGTGAATACATATGTGCATATGTGTGTGTGTGTGTGTGTGTGTGTGTGTGTGTGTATGTGCGTATGTGTGTGTGAGTGTGTGTCGGCATATCTGTCTGCATGCTGAAGATTAGCCTTGAGGGCACTGCCTTCCTCCCCACAGCCACACACACACACACACTTGCATAGACAGTACATACACTTGCTTAAATGCACACAGATCATGCAATCAACTGTAACAACACTGCCTCTTTGTAGCTTCAGCATCTGAGATGTGTTTTCTGCCATTACTTTCTAAATGTTAGCAACAGAGACCAATCTCTGATGCAACAACCTCCCTGCCTGATAGACAAAGCTCATTTAATAGTAATGTAAGTATGGTGGACACTACATAATATATGAGTGGCTGCCTATAGCAAAGATCACAAATCAGGGTCAAAAAAGAAGATGAGAAAGAAAACCAAAAGCAGCTAACAGGATGATGAAATCCATGGTACTGCAGGGCAGACATGCAATTATTTTGCATCCGATACTCTGCCACCCTTGTGGCAAGGCTAGGGGGACCCCTGCTGCTAAAAACAGCTGGTAGGTGGACTTGAGACATCCAATCCCTATCTTTAAATTGACAGACTGGCAGAAATACACGTTGCAATAACCGGTGCAGGCCTCTCCACACGGTCCTCCTATTTAGTTGGCCAGATTGCCTGGTTGTCAATAGTCTCTAGACATCACTTTTAACCCAGAGAGAGCAACCAGGCGAATACAACATCTGGGGTTGCCTACCAACTGAGCCAATAAAAAAGATTGTGCATAAGCATCGGAGAGAATGTCAAAAAAGGGAAGAATACAAAATGGTATTGATCCAATGGGGGTTCATGTAAATGGATTGAGGGGAAAATGTAATCTTTCTCTGCATGTCTCTCCCTTGCTCTCTTCTTTCATTTCTCCATCCCTTTCTTTTCCCAGTCCAGTGCCCATCACAGCTGGGAAGGGGCTTTTGCTTGCCTTTGGCGCAATTAGCCAGGGCTTAAAGCGCAAAGCATGTTGAGGGGAGTAGGTCCAAGCTTGGTTTAGTCTAGTTCAGCATGGCTTGGCTTGGGCTTGGCTCAAGTTCCTGCTTTGAGCTGCTATGCAATTATAATTAAGGCTGTCCTCTGACACATACACACAAAGAGGAATTATTCTCCCCTCAAACATTTCTGCTTCTCACGTTTTAGCATAGACTTTCTCTCTTGCTATCTTTTCTACACACACACACACACACACACACACACACACACACACACACACATATTCACCCCACGGCACACGGCTTGGGCTCACAAAGACACAAAAACTCCCAAAAGGGAAAAAGGAACAATACCATTTCATCCCTCTCTTTAATAGCCTCATCCTTTCTGCTCCCATAAACCTCCCCGACTCTTTCCCTCCCTTTCTCCCTCCCTCTCTTCTTCTCTCTCTCTCTCTCTCTCTCTCTCTCTCACTCTCTCTCTCTCTCCATTTTTGATCTGTCTGTTACTGTCTCTGTGTTTCTCCCTTTTGCTCTCTAATCTCAATCACTTTGTTCTGTGAATTCATTAAGCCCTATTCTATATCGCCAGTGTCAAGGATCAATGGTTGCCGTCAGAGCAGCTCCCAGCATGCACTGCCACGTGTGGCCATTTTTAATGAGGCCTGGTTCCATCTGTCCTGCACAACGAAAAAGAAAACTCCATATTCAGTACCAAGGTCTCATAGAAATGTTAATCCTAATGGTCCCTTGTGTGTCTACAAATGTGATAAATGACATACCAAAAACAAACTCTATCAACTAATATCTGCTTTGGGTTGCTTTGGGGTGAAACTGTATTACTCCTGGTTTGATATCTTTATTTGCACCTTTATTTCATCATAAATTTGGAAGCAAATCGCTTGAGGTGTATCTAATATGTTGTTTTATGATTCCAAAGCAGAGCCCTATCTGGATTATGGGAAGGGACTAAAGGAGGTCTTTAGGCATCAGGATTTAATCAAGCATACTAAAAATATGACCTCAAACTAACTAAACAGCAGCTGTAATTTAAGATGCAACACTGTGCTCCTAAGCAGTAAAACTGCTTATTAGCTGACTATATGGAGGCAGAGGAGCTGCTCCAGTCTGGTATACATCCAGGAAGCAGCAAATAGAAATAGAGGAAGAGAGATGAGAATATGACACCTGACAACCTTTCATAAGAATGATTTCCACATCGAGCCCATATGGCTAGTAGAGATGGATAGATTATGGATCAGTCTGTCAGTGCAACCTACTGTCACCACAGCACAGTGAGGTCCACATACAGATAAGTCTCTAATGGCTTGGTTAATTATTACACACAGACACAGAAATACACACACACAGACAAAGTCAAATGCACACACAAATCCAACAGATAATTGGGCAGGAAACCTTCATCTAAATCAAAGATTCTGTGCCAGCTGAATTCCAGCCTAGTCCACCAATGAGCCTCCGGATTGTGAAAAATGTATGAAAGAAAACAGGAGGAAAAAAAAAAGCCACAATGACAAATCACCAATGTTCGGTCCAAGGAGAGAGAAAGATTTGTTGGAGACGCAACGTGATGCATAATGAAAATAGATGCCTGTGCCGAGGCTTTCCGGGCACGCTGTTGGTCTCCATTTAAAATCAATCCTGTCAATGCATCATAAGTTATTTTGACAGGGAGCAAGAGGCACTTCAGGAAACACCACTTTAATGATGTCTTTAACCTGCCAGTAATTGACCTCCGAATTGAAAGGGAGAAACAGTATTAAAAGCCTGGGGCAGGCGATTATAGTTCTCTTCTAGTTGTGCCTGCTATACATCATTTCTGATCAGACCTGGGTCAGCATAAACCAAAGCGTTTTTCTTCCCCTTGTAAAAAACAGAGGTCTGTGTACAGTACAGAATGACTCCGCTGCTGGATGGAGCAATGGGCTCTGTGTTAGATTGGATTTATGTACTGTGTATTCTGCTGCCTTGTGTTTTCATACCCTGCTGTACATCAGAAAGCTACAATGTGTGTTAGTTTGGGTAGTTTCTACCTTGGATATAAAGAAAAAGTAAAGAATAAGGACAAGAAAGCAGAATATTTTGAAAATTTTAAGATAACTGGATCTTTGGAGATGTATAAAAATTCTTGTAGCATGCCGTACAACCTCGGGATAAACTACATCTTCTGCATGAAGAAGCATTCAAAATGAAATCTACTGTACCTGACACTTTTATTTTTGTCAAATGCAGGAAAGCACACACACACACACAGGCACAGGCACAGATGTACAGCACACATGCGCAGTAAACTGAGTTTACAATCACCATCAGATGGCAGAACACAGTGACTTAAATACATACCATCTGGCTGCATTAAGAATCCAAATGACATCTGATTTATGCCTGAGCTCAGGGAGCGAGGCATTAGCCTGCTATCAATTTACTATCAATTTGTCAAGTTGTTCAGATTTTCAGCATAAATCTAATCATATTCATTCACATTTGTGCTGTGAATAACCGCCAGAGCTCCACACACACAGTACTGTATCTCACGCTGCCAGTTATATCAACATCATGCAGCCCTGCACAGCCAGCACCACACAGACATCAGCTGCTCATGTACAACGAGCATAGCCAGCAGCAGCTTGCAGCAGCATCAGTGCTAACTAATGTACACAGATTACAGAACCAGGTCCAGTTTAATTAATACTGGAACGACGCATTCAGCCATCCTGAGCCACCAACCTTTCTCTCTGTCATCTCCAGCTGCTTTAAAACCCCACATTCCTACTCAATCCTACAGGCCCACTCGATGGGGGTAAAATAAGGCACAGGTGGATGTGAGCCCCATCATTGAGTTTTTAATATGCTGCAGGAAAAGATCAGTCTAGGGCAGCCAGAAAACGAATGGAGACGCTTGTGTGTGGGGACTTTGGAGCTCAGGCTAGGGTGGCGTGTGACAGAGCAAAGGGTGTGTGTTTGATTGTAATTACAGTCGTGCTTTGAGCCCTCCTCAAGAGTCAGAGGGTGGAGGTAGGAGGGGGTAGGGTTTGATTGAGGATGGGGGAGAATGAGGGATGATGGGAGAGGTGGAGTGTAAGCATGTGTCCATATGCTGCTGGGACAGTGGGAATCTCCAAAAGGAATTTTCACCTTGGCCAAGTCTCCATGAAGCCTCAGGATGTTGTCCAAGGTTGAGTGGAGTGACGAAGACCGACACACAGACACAGAGGAATAGAAGGAAAGGCATCACGGCTGCCTGACTCCGTTTGCCAGAAAACAAATCAGAAATTAAGCAGTTATGAGGGCTGACAAAAATATGACGTCCTAATCAACCTCCCAATGATACATGCTGCTGGGTGGTAATGGTGTAACTTTGTAAATTTCTCCTCTATATCCTCTTCCTCCCACAAGTGAAAATGTTAATTTTTTGACAATACAACACTCAGTGGTGTTAACGCTACTAATAATAACAACTTCACACAAACAACATCAAGATATATGGAGAGTAGATGATTTTCAGAGACATTGCTCCAGGTAGACACATGTTTTACCAGACACACCACCAATATAACAACTCAAGGCTCTATGTTGAAACCAACTTTTGTCATAGGTGGCAATGACATTACAGGTAAAATGGACTCAATGCTCCCATACTGCTTTTTTGTCAAGCTGTGGCCACTAGCTCCCAGGCCACACTCCAGCACTCGGCTACATCACATCATTATCCAAACATCTGTCTAAAACTGCTCCTGGCATTATAGTGCAGCTTCTTTATTCTTCAGTTTGTGTTTAATTCAGTTCAGTCTATAAAACCACTGTTAAATAATGTTAAAGACCCTGTTATCCACACAGGTGTTTTCACTTATGGGTAAGGTGGAGCTGGGCTGAATTATGTGAAGTCATCAAAGTCCATATCCTGATAAAATGGGTTTCTTAAAGGTTTTGTCCTGCCCCAACAGCTGCCAGAAAACTAACAGGAGAGTGAAAGATCTGTCAATCAAGCAGACAGTCCTGAAAAGAGGACTTAATCAGGCATAATAAGTGAAAACACCTGTGTGGGTGGACCAAGGGTGTGTAGGGCCTTTAATAGCTGAGCAACCAGCTCACTGCAACAGTTTGGCATTATGAATGTTTCTGGTGGCTCTTGCAGCGTTTCAGAAACCTTTAACCAGGGTGTAACATAACTGTAACTGTATATCAGTGCTGACTGTGGCATTCACCAGTGAGGGGAGTTTAAATTAAAAAATCTTCTAATTCTGGCAGTGACACTAATGAATTTAATGAAAAGTCAATGGAAAGTCACTGATTATTTGATAGAGTTCAACTTTAGCATTGTATGATTTTTTTGGGCCACTTGGGGGCAATGCAACAACTTATAAACATGCTCTGATAGGAAACATGTTAGCAAACAGTTGTATATTTACACATTCAGCAAACATAAGAGTTCATCTGAAGTCCTATCTCTTGCCTCTTCATTAATGTGCGTGGCCAATATTCACTTTTCTTGCTCTTGCTCTGTTTTTGGTCTCTACTTGAGGGACATGTCCTCCTATTTAGCAGCTAAAAGCTCCACTGGGTTCACTAGCTAATGTTAACTTGGTCCTGTGGGGTGAGTGTAGACAGTGTTTATCTTTTTGCTGAAATACTTGAAAACAAGGTGCGGGTTGTAAAACCAAAACATTGTGCTAAAAGCCACTAAAATCCTCTGCAGAGCTGAAGGAAACTGTTGAATTATAATTCTCTGGGGATTCATCACTACAACTCACTCACTTCAAATCACACAAAGTAATTTAGTTCCTTGGATTGTATATAAAGTATAGCTTCAAGGCCACACTGGAGGGTCTGTTTAATCTTTGAAATCTGAACATACACTAAACATCTTTGCCGAAAATAATTTTTCCAGCCCCTCACTTGAAACTGGTCTGAAGTGACATCACCTGATGTTGAACTTTGCTTTCAGGATGTCAGAAACCACTCCCCCATAATAAGGTTGCAGTTTTAGTGGATCAGACAGTCAAACGCAGTTGTCCTTCCATGGATATTGATGTTATTACATCATTACACCATTATTTATGAACTGCTACTGTAGTCAAAAGTAGTGCAGAGATAACAAGGAGAAGTAGAAGTTACAGTGAATAAATGTTGCTTGGGAATTAAACATAAATAGATGGAGCTCTTCTGCAAGAAGCCTGATAATAACACAAAAAGTAAATACAGACATTGTTCTGCCAACGGTTGTCCAATCTGTTGTTAATGACTAATGCCCAGTGAAAGGCATTCTAGCCAATACCAACACGGCTGGCTCGATACTGTACAAACACAGTCGTCCTTTCGGCAATGCTGAGAGCAACAGAAGGGACAACACAGGACAGGTGGTGGCTACATGTGATTCATTGTTCCTGTAAAAAAGCAAGTAGCAAGAAGTCCCACTGGTTGCCAATCTCTCCTTCACTCTCTCTCTCTCTTCTTCATCTCTCATCTGCCTCTCCTCCTTCTCCTTCTCAGATTAGGTGTGAAGAATAATTAGCGGTTACTGAAGAGCCATGGGTGGACTGGATACTCATGGGAGCCTGGTCACTTTCTCCACCACCAAATGTCCCTGGCAACACAGCTGACAGTGGGCCGCGCTGTATTGGTAATGAGGGTGCTGCACTCACGTATGTGCGTGTCTCTGTCACCGATGTGTTTGTGTGTGTAGTCACTGTATGGAACAGGTTTTTGGCCCAGCTTGAGTCTTATTGTTTTTTTGCCACCATTTAGAAAAATATAAATCTCCAGTGGGAAAGCATTAGATGACTGATAATCACATATACAGGTTTGACACAAAGGGCCTCGCAGATTCTTCTCTGTGTCCTCAAAGGGAAATGCACTCAATAAGAGGAGTCAATTAGTGCTATGAAAAAAGACAGACACTTCATAATAGTGGCAATTAGCTTGCTCGTCTTCTTTTAGCTTCTATCAACTTTCTGTTGTTCAATATAATTACTTTTGATGTGGCTGTCAAAACAATTTGATGACAAAGTTGTCAGTAGGAAATGGCGGGAAGAACACTGTCTCATATTATCGAAACCTTTAATTTCCCTTGTTTGAGCTGGACACATTATAGACTGAAGAGAAATACAAAGTACAAACTTCACTTCATTGGTTTATTCTTCACTTTAGCAGCCAGGCACTGACAAACTTCACAGTGTCACACTTTCAATGAGTAATTTAGGTAGAGACTGTGATATGATAGGAACCTGATGAGATTATGGAATCAAAAATTTAAGGAATCTATCTTGTACAAATTCAATGAACACATGGCCCAGTCCTAGGCTGGAATCTCATTCATAGACTGTATAAAACAAGCCTGTGCAAATGAGCAATAACATGAATCGTGGGTTGAGCACACACGCACAAACACATATACAACAATGGCACAGCCTTTGGGGTTCAGTATCTTGTCCGAAGAGATATTGACATGTTGACTGAAGAGAACCGGTGATCGAACCTTCTGGTTAGTGGCCAATGTCCACAGCTGCACCATGTTTGTCTCAGTTAGTTTTTTTTGGCATGCTAACACTTTGAAATTAGCACTGAACACACCCCGGCTGAAGGTGATGAGTTTCTCTTGTGTTTGGTTGTAAACCAAAGAATTGCACAAAGTGAAGCTTTGACCTGATATGAAAAGTCAGGGGATGACAAAAATTATATCCCATGGGGAACATTCATGTCTATATAAAATTTCATGGTAATCCATCCAATATTTTCAATAATTTCACTCAAGCATATTTGTCACTTTTGGTGGTCAGGGAATCAACCAGTGCTTTAGGGTTCATCCCCTGGAGATTGTTACCTACATAATTTCATGCCAATCCATCCAAGATATCTGACATGGCTTCCATTAGAGCAGAAACAGGTGCCATTCACTAGATAAACCATATAAACCATATCAAATTGTTTCAAGCCCTCCTCTGATCTCCTCTCAAGGCCCACTTAGTGTATTGGAGTCATACTCAAGCTGATGTCATGAAGTATGATTTCAACTTTACAATTTATTGAGCCTAAAATAGTCCAGTCCCGATCTTAGTCAACCCACTTTTAGCCTAGCTTCATGCCAGCCTGTCAGGTTCTCCATGAGACAAAAATACAACAAAAATTGGTAAACCAGGCTAAAAGATATAAGGGCAAGTGTCCAATTTCAAAACAAGCTGAGGAGGAAACACTTGGCTTCGTCTCCAGATGGCAGAAGGAAGCAGAGGAGACGGCACTTTGCAGTTGCATCCATACAGATGAGTGGAAAGCTGTGAGTCGGTATAATGTTGGTGGGGGGTGTTCCTGACACCCTGGCATGTGCCATAATCGGCTTTCCTCAGTGACAGCATGGAGCCCATAGGAGAGTCCTGTCTGTCTGATTCTCTAACACACAAATATACAGATACAAACACACATGCACACGCACACCTGGCTGGAAGCACAGGGGGTCACACACTGCCAGCTGTAGAGCAGGATACACACTGAGCTGAGGAGGAACACACAAATACAAACACGTGTGCATACGAAATGTGAACACATATAATCTACACGAGAAACTGTAATTTTTTACAGCAGGCAGGATATCTCACGTGCACATACAGACTCAGCAAGCCATAAATATGAGAATCATTGTATGCACGCACATGTTTAAGAACTGAAGGACTGAAAAACAAAAACATATATTCCCAGCCTCACACTGCGAGGCTTCATTACACCACCTGCACATAGCAGGCAAGCAAGCAGCACTCAGAGTTATGAAGAGGACACACATACACATATTCGTATATTCCTATTCACCTCACACACCGTCATACACAAAGTAATCTGGGCATCACATAGAGGTGCAGACAGCAGCAGACAGTTGGGCCTGCCATTCATACAGCCATGGGGTGTGCGGCTGGGCAGAGACCTGGAGCCACGCAGGGAAAAGCTATTGAACAAAACAGCAAGGAGCCAAAGCTCTCCAATGCCGCCACAGCCCCTGACCTTTCTCACCAGCTTACATCACCAGAGGCTCCCTAACCTGCAATTGCAGGATTAGTTCTGCAATGTCAGAATGTTACACATAGAATTTGATACTAAGGATGACATAAAGATGTTGATGTGATGTAATGCTAATGCCAAGAATTAGGATTTTTTTTTTCGCTTTTCCATTAGCAGCTTGAATCCACCTGCTCAGTGAAAGTCACGGACAGTTTTTATTTCCTGTGGCGACCTGTGAAAGTCACCAGTCACTGTGTCCGACAGCCCCATGAATAACTGAGGACCGCTATCTGTCCCAACTCACCCGGGGACACTGCAGGAAGGAAACAAATGTGATGGCCAGCGTACATCAATAAAGGCCAAAAATGTGAAAGACTTTTGAAAGGAGGCAAAGGTGAAACTACTTTGGCCTTTCAACAGATGAAGCAGATGCTCCCGCAGACAGTGAAGGTCTGAGGAACATGAGAAATGATTTTGAATGCTGTCCTATTAGAAACTACTTTGAGTATTTGTTTTCACTTGGAAGTTTCTTATCTGACTTTGTGTAGTAAAACTGAAATAGAAATGCTGTGGTTGATCTGTTACTTAGTTAGATGAGCAGATTGATAGCACTCTCATATCTGTATGGTAAAATTGAAGCTTCGGCCAGTTAGCTTATCTTAGCATAAATGAACAAGTAAACATAACCACTGTAAAACTGCAACTGTACAGTCGTCCCTCGCTACATCGCGGTTCACTTTTCGCGGACTCACTGTTTCGCGGATTTTTTTCAGTGTAATTTTGCATGCTTTTTTTTTTTTTACAGCGTACTGTACAGTATGAACACGCATTGTGTTCTGCGTCCTAAATTGGCTAACGGAGAACCGCACATATGTTCTGCGTCCTGATTAACTAAGGGAGTACTGTACAAAATGTGTGTAAAAAGGTGTATAAAAGTGTGTGGTTAGGGGGTTTACGGCCTTAAAACATGTATAATAATTGTAAAACTTACTTCGCGGATTTCGTTTATTGCGGGTTATTTTTAGAACGTATCCCCCGCGATAAACGAGGGACCACTGTATACACTTTTGGATGAAGGCAACATACAATATTATGTGACATTTAGAGGTAGGGAGATTGATTTAACTTTGGGCAAAGCCAGGCTAACTGGTAACCCTGTCTCCAGGGTTTATGCTAAGCTAAGCTAAGCTAATAAGCTACTAATTGTAACCATATAGGCTATGTGAGATTCTCACATCTAATTTAAAGACAGCAAATTGGAATATTCACTAAAATGTTAACTTTTCCTTTAAGGATGGAAACCTTTTATTTATGTTTTAACCAAAGCCAGCAGAGTTTTTCTCTTTTTTTTTTTCCACATTGAACCACAAATACCCCAACTGTTCTGCAGATGTGACACGTGTGTGTATGTGTCTGTCTGTCTGTGTTCTTCAATTTCAAAACTTAAATAACATGTACATCCAACAGGTTGGGATTAGCAACATTAACTGTAAATGTACATGCAAACTCTGCCCTTTGCAACCAAATTGCAGCCTAAACAAATGGCGTCAACAGACAGATTCAAAGTACTTGTTTTTCATTAGAGAAGCTCTCTTGACAGCAACATATAAAAAAAAAGTTCAATAGTCACGGCGGGTGTATGTGTTTTGTGCTTGTGTGTGTATGCGTATGTGTGCGTGTTAGCTCATCCATCCTGAATGAGTTTCCTCTGTCAGGTGTGTATTCTTAATGAACCGTAGGGGGACCACATCGTATGCACTCACGCACACTTCAGTCACTGCTGTGCAAACGTCCTCTAACTGGTTCTGCCAATGACTCAAAGTAGAAGCAAACACACACACTGACTCATATTCATACCTGCTCTGCATGATGTTTGTGTATGTGTGTATGTGTTTGTGCGTATGCTTGATGATTGGCCCCACAGAGCAGTTGGTAGATCCACATGTACAGTCTCTCACACTCTCAAGAGGTAATTGCCTGCCTGGTGGTGACACCGGTATCCCTCAATCCTTGTGGTGATCAATCTTAAGGAAATAGGTAAACAAAGCTGTGTCTCTGTCCTTTAAAGCAGTCTATCTGCCCTTGTTAAGAAGCACAGCTCCTTTAAATGGACAAATGAGGAAAAAAGAAAATGCAGCTGACAGGGAAATAGATTCCTATTGACCAAAAGAAGAATGTTTTTTCCTTTTGCTTTGCTGTGGAGTAGCCATCCACACCTTACTAAAGCATCATACATCAAGCCTATCATGTCTGACTGGAGATTGCTTGTTACAGATATGATGAAGAGTTCCAGCGTAGCCACATTAATTAGGCTCCCATCACTGGCGAATACTGAGGACCGAATCAGTGAGGTGCTTTATTGTGCATGTCTGCTTATGTGTGTGTATGCGTGTTTTCACAGTTATGAATATAGATTGGTGTGTGCATGACTGTTAAGATCCAAGAGTGTGTGTATGTGCGTGCAAGCGCTGCATGGAAGACACAGCAAGAGTAAAGCCATGACTTTGGTTAACAGTAAACACACCACTGAGAGCTCATTAGAGGAGCTCTCTCCTTTCCTCGCTGCACTGCTCCAGTGACGGGGCTTTAGCTCCAGCCATATCTGGCTTCCAGCAACAAGCTAATTAGTGGCTAGCACTCATTACAATCAGGATAGTGAGCACAGCCCCTCTCCAACACATCATCTGTATCCTGTCAGGAACACAGTACGCACATTATAGTTCCAAACTGACTCAGATTGCAACGGGATGAGTAAAGTGCTTTGCTAAATAGACAGCGATAGCCCCCATTTATTCCAGACTCATCAAAATGACATCTGTGGGTTGTAATGGGTTGTGTTGCATCAGTTATTTAAGTTGTCTGACATTCTTAGAGGGTCAGGAGCTTTTTTTCTCACACGTGTTGCCTTTGAATACCTATAGAGGTACATTTACCAGTTGTATCATGTAGATATTGTTACTACGACTTGATTGATTGAGGACAGCAGTTACACGGTATATGGGAAAAAGAGACCATGTTTGCATTCAGAGCCACATTAAGTAGTGTGATGTTCTTAAAGGGCAGCAAACAGTGAGTAGTTTTGCCTTCATACAGGCAAGGATCTACTTTGAGGATGCCACATCAGTACATAGATTGAGCCCTATATGCATGTGAATGTTCCACAGGATCAGGGCCGGTCCTAGCTATGGGCAATGTGGGCGGCCGCCCAGGGCGCATTCTCCGTGGGGGGCGCACGAACGGCCGAAAAAGCAAAAAACCTCGGTAATTTTCGATACCGCTCATTTAGTTAGCGGAGCGGGCGCCCCGGGAGCGGGGTGTTGACAAGGCAGAGGGGGGCGTCGGACAGACCGATGGGGGCGCACGCATCCCGGGGCGCACGGCGCATCCAGGGGCGCACGGGCGGCCGTTAGGGCGCACGAGAAAATGTTCGCCCCTATGGGTTTGCCCAGGGCGCAAATGTGGCCAGGACCGGCACTGCACAGGATACTTGTCTCTCAGCTTTCCCAGAAGGTAAAAAACTGCCAAAATAAAGATCATCACATTCCCAAATCACCAGGGAGCCAGTAAATTGTGTAAAATCACATTAAAATCTAATGTCTGCAAGTTATGCTTTTAGAGAGAGATCTTTTTCACATTTCGAGTGAGTGCATTTCCCCCTGAACAACATCTGTTTCAAGTTATCCAGCCATTCAGCCATTACACTTTTCATTTGCTCTGTCAACAGATAAGCACCAGCTCACATTACATTTGCTGCATCACCTGTACAGTACATGAGGTATGCTTCAGCACATCATTAATCTGCGACTGAGTGCTGATCAACTTCCTCTTCAACAATCATTTTAATAAATCCTCACACAGATATTTGTCGGTATAGAGTATAAACTCCAGGAAACAAATATATCGTAAGGAATAGGTGTGGTTGTGAGTGTAAATGGTTGTTTGTTTCTATGTGCCCTGCAATAAGCTGGCGACTTGTCCAGGGTGTACCCCGCTTCTCGCCCAAAGCCAGCTGGCATAGGCTCCGGCCCCACCGTGACCCTGATGAGGATAAGCGGTTACAGATAATGGATGGATGCAACTGTAATGGTGAGGAATGTCAATGGAATTTCTGGGAACTTTAATCATATGTGGTTGAATCTGAGAAATTGTTTGATGTGAGACTACAAAGCACTCACAGGAAGTTACAGAGAGAGACTGCTCACATGTGGCACCAACATGGCTGCCGCTGACTGATTATTTTACTGGATCCAGACTCTCAAGTGAGTCTGATCACATTTTTCATTGTTTTTAATAGACCAAATAAGCAGCACATTTCATCTGCTGTATTTTCACCCTTCATTAAGAATGAAGCACACCAGGTGAGTAACATTAACCAAGCACAGGTAGCTAAATAAATTTTCCTGAAACAAACATTTTAAGTGTAAACAAGATGATAGAAAAATGATAGAAGATAAAAAATAGTTAGCTCATTAATAGCTTATTTAAGACCGTAACTCATTAGAAATGAGCAAAGGCTTATGTTTAATGTTTAAACAAACTCAGTCTCCAAGGTTAGAGATCAGACTATTAATATACATTATTATCACGCAGTTTTAGAAGCTGGAGTGCATCAGCGCACACAAGGTTCACTCCATATGTTAAACAAAAGGAGCCATGCATTCTTAATCAAAAAGGCAATTCATCACGCAGGCAACATCCACCATAATGATGCGCATAGATAAGGAGATAATAAGGTAAATGAGAGGGAGAGTTAAAATAATACCGTAGCCAGCACGCTTCATGCACTGTTGCACTGCTGATGAATGATACAGGTCCCTCTCCTCCTTCTGCAGCTCCTTCCTCTTTTCTTCCTTTCCCTTCTGCCCACTGCAGTCCCTCCTCCCCCGATGTATTTTTGTTCTGACATCGAGGGATAATAGGAAGATGTACTCGCACAGAAAAGTACCTGCATTTCATGTTGCAAGTGCAATTTTTCAGACGCATATTAATAAATCATAATTGTGCCAGTGCAGACGACAAATACAGATAAATATACACACCCCATAAGACAGATGTAGACAAACACATGAGCCTCTCACAACTCACCTGTTGGAGCTGGCAGATGGTTCTGCCCTGGAGAACTGGTAATAACAGAACAATAGCCAATTAAGGAGTGACTGAGAAGCTGAGGGGGCCCTGGCAGTTCACGGATAGATTCAGTCAATTAGTCAAACGCTCCATTAGGAGACTGTCCAGAGACACCATGTTGATTGCCTTTCATTATCCACACCATTCCACACTTTCTGATTGGTATTATGTAATTGCAGAACATATAGAAGTGCTAATAATATATTGAGTGGTATTTCAAAAACCAACGATGACTTTTATCCCCTCCATGCTGTGTTTCATGATCACATTGGGTTGAGTTAACTTGGTCAAACTAAATTATAGGTATTAACTGCAGAAGCAGACGGTAGAAAAGAGGAGCGATTGTGCGAAATCCATGGGAAACTGTAACCTTGTGACATCGCCTTATTAGGCTTTGTCTGCACCATATCCTGCCACCTGTGCACAAGCACACACACACATCTGTACACACACTGAAAAATCTTCCAAAAGCTGAAAAGGCTTTCGGAAAAAAATATTTTCTCTCGTACACACACACACGAACACACACAAACATGTAATACAAACATGTTCATGCATTAAACATGCACACGCATGCATGCCGAAGCACATAAACACACACCCACACACACACAGTGTGCTGACTCTGCCATCTATCTCCTCTATGTACGGCACACGACGGTTCATACAGACCGTCACACATTCCTTGTGTTGAGATCAAAGATACGCTGTCTTCAGTTGTGCCCTTCCTTTCTTCATGACCTTAAGCTGTCAGTGTTATCTGCTCCAGACATTCACACAAACACATGCCGAGCATCCCCCATAAACTCACTTTGCTTCAAACGCACACACATGCATACTAACGAATCTCATGGAGGCAATTACAGAGCTGAGCCCTTCATGTTGGCTGGCTATCAAATGTTTTCCTCCCCTCACACAATACTGTGTTAGTGTGTCTGTGTCCTTTTTTTTCAGCAAAGCTAGCATGATTGCTGCCTTCACAGCTCGGTGTTCATTGTCTATATGACTGACTGACACACACGTAACAATTTCTTGTTCTAACTGCTGTGGATTGAATGTTTTAACACTTTTTATATCCAAAGTGTCCATAACAGTGCAGCTTTGATGTATTTTATTCCTGTGCAGTGTGCAACTCTGAACTGTCTCCATCTCTATTGTTCCTCCTTGCACTCTGCTGAATTATGTTGTTCTCCTCTTCAGCTCTATATGTCCCCACACCGACACCTTTACATTGGCACAAATAAGGGGTAAAACAACTTGCTGCTTCTTGTCACATAACCTGGTAACAGCAACCATAGCAACCAATCGCAGCCAACCACTTTGCATACAAATGATTGTGACAGAAGTGTGTATGCATGTGTGAGTATGCATGAGAAGAGCTGGTGCCAGTTAGCTGGTGGGTGGCAATACAAATTTAGTTTTGTGCGTGTGTGTGTGTGTGTGTGTGTGTGTGTGTGTGTGTGTGTTTGTCTGCACAAATGCATGCACATGTGAAAGGGCAGAGAGAAAGAAAAAAGGAGAACTGGTGAGAAAGAGAAAAGAGTGAGAGCATAGAGACCAATTAAATTTTTACTCGCCTTTTGATTTCAGTGTGAATACACTACGATTGGACGCCAGCACTTGATCTGTGCATCAGATGGTACTTATGTTCCAGGCTTTTATGCATGAAAATGCATGAGAGATGGGGAGCCTCTTTTCTGTTTCCTGAAGTTTTAAATAAAGGCTTGTTTGATTGTTAATGTGCTTTAATAATTAATATATCATCTGTACACCCAAGTGTGTAATCTGGATAACATTTAACATATAAAAGTGAAGGTTATAACCTCCTGTAGTTTTCATAAAATAAAGCATGCACCTTCCTGATCACACCGTAATTATAAATCCAGGAGAATCATCATTACTGTAAAGTCATATCATCTTTACCATCTGCTCCATCACAGGATAAATTCTGAATTCATCAGGATGTTTTGATGTTTCTAATGGAGTTCCAAATAATTCATAGAGGAAGTAGTCGAGCATTATTACAGGGAAAACTAACAATGAATAATAAAGACACATCTGTGATTGTCAACTTGCATATCTCGTGGATGAGTTTGTGTGTAAATGAACATACACATATACAAATCTATAATATGTGATTTGCATCTGTCTGTGTGTGTTTCAGAGAGCTGGGGGCGAGGCAGCATTTGTTAAGCAGTGGGGGGAGATTGTGCTGCATCGTCTCTGCCTCCTCTGGACCTGGCAGCAGGCCCAACATCTGCAGGCCTGTGTTGTAGCTCCGCTGTGATACCAGGGTGGCACAACCTATGATGGATTATAGTCATTGCACAGGTACCCATGCAAAACTAATGTGTATATAAGCAGGTGTTAACAGCTACAGTAGTGTGTGTGTTTACATGGGGTGTGTGTGTATTAAGGAGAAATTCAGTGTTTGTGAACAGGTGGAAGGATATTGAAAGGGTGTGTCTGTGTAATGGATGTAAAAGAATACAGATATATTATTTGGATATGAACAAATAATAAACTTTTTGTTTTTTTCACTACGTGGACAAGTGTTGCAAGCAGAAAACCCGTGGACAGAAGTTGCAGCACAGTCTTTTTCATCCAACACTCCTCCTCATGCTTGTAAAATGTATATACATTTTTTATCGACTATAAAGATGCACCCCACTGATTTTACACAAAAGGGTCAGTTTACTCAGAGTACTACTCAGGCTGTGAAAACAGTTGTATAATGTTATTTTCAGTTGTGGAGGAGCTTTCCAAAGTCTGAGAAAATAACCCTGATGACAGCATCTTGAAAACACTTGTGTTATAAACTGGGAGTACGCAGCTTAAAGATGAAGGCATTGGGTAGGGAAGGTAGGGGAGGTCTTCAGAAAGATGCTATTAAGTTGTATTATGGTCATTTTAGGATCCAGTGTTTTTGAAGCATTAGGGTGAGGCGAGGTGTTGGGGATGAGTTTATTTGTGATAAACATAACTGCTATATAACCTTTATTTCACGGATTCACTGGCTTCCTTGACACTGACATTCCCTCTTTCTCATTCACTGTCTATCTTGCTCAACCACTGCTATCACAGTATCACAGTTTAGTCCATGAATTATACCTGGATAGTGTTCAGTTGATAGTGACATCTCATCCCAATAGTAGCAATAATGCCAATTCTTTGGCCATGGTAGTCATGAAAATCTGAAACTGTGACAGCCCTACTAAGGATGAAAAGTCAGAATATCTCAATATCTGCTTCATCAATTTGTAACCAGTCTTTTTAAATCTGTCTCTTGCAAGTCCTCTATATTAATGTTATTTAAAATGCTGGGTCAGATATACAGTACATACTGTATTAGAAATATTATTGTTGTGATTTCAGCTTTACTGCCAGAGTTTAGCGATCTGTCCTGACTACTTCCCTCTCTGCCTATCCAATGAGTAATCACTTTCATTTATTTTCTTAAAGTGTTTCTAAGTTGATGATTAATCTAAATAAAATAAAACAAACAGTCCGCAAGGTTATTAGTGTTAAAGACAATCCTGACATCATTAATTAATTTAATTTTTAATTTAATTAATTAATTAATTTCAGAGAGATTAGTATGGTGAAATTGGAGATGTTTAACAGTCCTGCAACCAAAAATTGTTATATATTTCAATATTCAGGTTTATGATAATAGTTTAAGACAATGAGCCATTCTTAACTGCTTACAGATATTTTATAATTTTATATTTTAAGTTATGCCACTCACTAAGTATGAAGCTGGTTGAACAGATTTGGGACATGTCCAATATATGTGCTTTCATGTAGGCATGTGACTTTTTGTATATATGAGTGCCACCCACACAACCTCTCTCTCTCTTTTATCAACATACTTTAGGCACAGGCCAACTGACAGTCCTAAAACAGTGGAAAGTACAACCTTTTCAAGCCTGGTCTTGGAGCTTTTTGTGTCAGACTTCTGGCAGTTTGAGTGTGTTTGGTTTTCCCCTTGGCTCTCCTTTCTCAATATCACATTCATTGCACTCCGAGTAGTCCAGCCGGCAATGCCTGTCTATGAAAAATGGATTTCTCCCAGTCTGCATTGCCATGGCGATGCACAGCTTACTCGCCAGTTCTGCCCTTTTAAGGATTTGCATCAAAGTTGCTGCAGCAACTGGGGAGGTGAAGAGGAGTGTGAGCAGAGAGTGATTTCACCCCTCACTCAGCATCTAAAAAGCTTGATTTCATATTTTATACTGATATGACATACAGTAGTAGTATTCTGGGTGCAATGTAGCTGTGTGTGCATGTTTGGAGAGATAGATTACCACTACAGGACATATTTCATCAAGTAATTACAAATGAATACTCTTATTTTTTAACAGTTGATGTACATTACCCATGCAGGATAAGAAAATGCAGGAGGAAGGAGAGGGGAAGCTGCACTCTGCCACAAACAATGAAAACAGATTTAATTTGAGGTCAAAAATAGAGTTTGCAAAACTGGGGCATCATTTTAAATTATGCAGATGCTGGGGCAAGTTTCAAGCCATAGCCAGTCAATAACATTTCATCTGACATCTTCTATCGTTCACAAAAGATCTCAGAAATTCTACATTTTGGCACACGCTTCAAAAATGTTGAGGTCTGATGTTACTGTGAAAAACAAAGACCCATAATTCTTTGTGGATATCTGCCGGTCTATCAAGACAAGGCTGCGACTTTCTTTTTTATGAGACACAAGACACAATTGTAAAATCGCTGTGAAGTGTGTCGCTGGTGGGTTAAGAAGAATTTGCTAAGCCCTTATCTTACCTTTGAACACAACTCTGATTAAGGCAGATATTTCAGATGCCTTGGATAAACAACCTGAGGTGTTGTGGAATCAGGAGACTTGTAAACAGGCATTTGAACAAAAAGTGAAAAAAACAAAACAAACATCACAAGGTCTCGAATTGTGGAGAGTTGAGAAATCAACTGGGCCTCCAACATCTCATCAGTGTTTTTTTATTATGAAGTTGTCTCTTTATTACACCGAGACAGGGGGAAATGAAAGAAAAATAATCAAAAGTATTTTGATCAATGTTTCAAAAAAGAGAAAAAAAAATCAATCTCTAAGCAGAGTCTGTATGAAAGAGTTGTTGAGCCTCTGTAACTATTTTAGGGTCATGTTTTAATGAGGCGATGGCAAGACAGTGTTGATCAGACACATTAATTGTCAGCGCTTGTCTTTGAAGTAGAACATCTGCATATAGCTGTGCTCTCCATAAAGTACAATTTAGTCATTGTGTTATTACAGTAGATAGCATTTTCACTGCTAATTGTCCTGTCCTGTCATTTGTTATTTGTGTCTCTGGTGATGCTGTTATGGCTGTCCATTTATGGCCTTTACATCCAGGAGGGAGTGCAGAGTTGGACTCTATATGACCTCAGTATATCAACAGAGATAAAAGGCACTATATCTTACTGGCTCATTAAAGTCTCTTGGATGCAGATGTAGATGTAAATGAGCATGATGGTCCAGACCAACTGCCTGCCACCTGCCCAGCTAGCCAGTAAGTCCTCCTGCAGCACCTCTGGCTGGCTGTGTCCCAGGATTCATACTAAAGTAAAGACATGGTCACCGGTGTGAGTACTCCCTCCGTCTGTTCCCTTCCACACCTCATTTCACCTCTTTAATCTTGCTTTTGTGTTTGTCTTTTTATGTAAAGCTTATCCCTCTCTCCCTCCCTCTCTGCATCCTTCCACCACTGTCCTAACACATTGTTTCTCTCCTCTGTCCCACATCACTCCTCCCTTCCCGTATGTCTTCCCTCCTCCTTATCCATCTCACTTTCCCTCCTGCATCTGTGTGGTGTATTCCCAGGGGCCGTGAGGGGCCAGAAGGGTCCATGAATAAGTCATTAACACTGGCCCCCCAGACTCTGTGATCATCGCCAACCTGTTCAAAAACATGGTTCCCCACCACCTCTCTCTCTCCCTCTGCACCCCTCTTTCTGCATCCATAAGCAATGAAAATGTAAATAAATAAAGCATTAGGACTGTGTGTGTGTGTGTGTGTGTGTGTGTGTGTGTGTGTGTGTGTTTTGTTTTAAGACGTCTATTGGCCAGTAGAGCTGACATGGAGATGGTATTGTATTAAGAGGATAACCAGCCAAATCAGTTTGAGTTATATCTACTACTGACATTCCAGTTGGATGAGGAAGATTTATTTTTGCAAATAGCTGTTTAATGCAAATTAAACAATGATTCTTAAGATCACTGCCAACACACATATGATTAAAAGAGATGATGGTTTTGAGTGCAGTTTGTGATGGAGAATATTTGAGGTGTTGACAAAGGGAGTCCCAGAAGGACGGGGCAGTAATGGAGTAAGCTCTGTCCCAGGTTCAGTGCTTGAACTGGATGAAAGGGGTGATGACACTGGTGTCAGCAGGTTTGAGGTTGCAGGTAGTCAGTAATCAAGGTTGTGGATAGCTTTGTAGGTGATTTGGGGACTATTGGACTGGATTCTTTGTTGGATGGGTAGCCAGATTTGAACTAACAAGCAGGTTAGATTTGCATGTACTGTATTGTAGTTTGTTGCAGATTTTGGTAGTACCGTGCAGTAGTCAAGGCGTGAGGTGATAAAGGTGTAGATTATGTTATTTTGCAAACATAATTTTATTTTTTTCCAGTAAACATTGTCATTAAATAACATTTTATCAAGTGTCTGTATCAACAATATTCCATATTATGTCTTTTACCTTTCAACACCAGTGTGCACCACTACTCCATAGTTTCATCACTCAGCTGCTGATTAAGGCAAAGTGAATCATACTTGCACAGCACTACATCTTAACAACAGGTAGGACTAAGAATCTATAGAACTTCACTTTATTCAATAATGAATAAATATAAGGTTAATAATCAGGTCAGACTGCTGATGAACTGGGTAACTTTTTACTGATTTATTACATAAAAATATGTGATGAACCTTGATCAATCTTTTGACACACACACACTTTGAGATCCAAACACTGACCCGTGGTCACCTGTAATAACCTAAAAAGAATGCATCACACAGGCAACTGGAGGCTTGAAAAGTCCCTGAAGTCTTTGTTGTGTGATAAGTTGGATAGGAAAAAAAAGACTGATAAGAAGTTCTTAAGGTCAGCCAAAACTAAAAGCTTGTAGTATGATGAGAATTCTAGATGTATTTGATCGATAAAAACACAGTTAATTAGTCTTCAAGCTAATTAAACTCCACCTATGAATCTCAGTGTGTTACAATCCAAACAGAGGTACAGAGATGTTGTAGTTCAGGACAAAAAGATTTTACATCAATCTAAAGTCACACTTTTTAACACTCCCCTGAAAAGGGTCATTTAAGTGACATTTATCAGCTCCCCTAAGTTTGCACTTGTGTGTTTATGATTTTATCTAGTTGGATTGGGTTGATGCCCCATGATGCAGCTACACTGTCTCTGTAGAAAAAAATCAGGCCTTACAAGAACTGTAAATTCAAACAGACCCAGTATTATTTGGAAAAGTTTTCAATTGTGTCCAATCTTCAAAAGACAAAAAAAAGCTATTGGTGAAAAATCATCATATCAAAGAAAATGTTATTTTTTTGTGCACTATCTGCACAGACTACCAGCTACTGGCTACTAAAAGAAAGCTAACAAACTGCATTACCTACTAAAATGAAGCACAAAAACTCAAAAAATATATTTTTAAGTAAGATTTAAGTAAGGTTTCCATAACAACAGCAAACCGATTTGCAATACAGGAACTCTCTGTGAAGTTCTGGTGGGGCTGATGAATGCAGGAGGTGGAATAAAGGTCAACATAACACATACATGACAATTATGCACTGTAAATATGATTTATTGGCTAAAATTCAATCAAATTTAAATGTCAATTAGTCATGCTCTTCGACTTGCTATGTGCTCTGAGCAGCTAAGGATGAAACAGCTCATTCAGTGGTGTGGATATCTTAGGCCTGTTGGCCTGTGGGTCACACCATGAATTATGGATTTCTCCCCCTTTTTTTTTTACAGTGCTAAATGCCAATTTGCATTATATTTTTAGGTGATAGGAAGGTGAGAAGTATGGATAATGTAGCACATAGGGTGTGTATAAACACACAGCAGATTTGTGCTTCCATCATTTTATTCATTTTTATTATACAGTTTTGAAATAACTGGCATAAAGACATTGATTAAATATTTTGCTTAGAGCAGTGACACATGATTTTACCAATCTTTGGACCTGATTTGATTGCATTTATTGATCTGGTTGGGGTGCATGATCATACAGAACATGTGACACCCATAGAACAGGCCCGGGGTCCAGGATCTGACTGATGGACACCTGAGCATATTTGTGTGACCAGGATTATGCTGCTCTTTGTTTTACAAGGTGCATCTCATCCCTAACAGAGTCTGCCTTGTTTTTATAGTTGCTGCCTTTGTGTATATTCATCCATGTGTGAAATTGTGCATGTTATCAAAGCCTCCTTTGTTATGCATGTTAACAACTTTATCAAAGCATCCTCATAATCAAAGTTAGATTATGATTACATTATTGTATGCATACAACGTGGATTTAGAATTTTAATCAATGTCAGGTGGCTGAGCTAAGAAGATGCCAGGTTTAAATAAAAGTAGTCATTTCTGTGCACTTCCTGCTGAAGTTTTCTGTTTGGGGTCATAGCACTTAAAAAATCCCAGCTCTGCAAGCATGACAAAAGAGGCTGTACTCGGTGTGTACTGCATTAGATGAAGGCAAGAACAGACATTTTTTTTAAAGTTATCCACTGCCAATAGTGAAGATATGTTTTTGTTTATATAAATGGTGCATGGGAGGCCCAAATACAATGTTTTTTTAGTGAGGAATAGCCATTGCAATAAATTGCCTGTAATGGTGTGATACATTCATTCATTGCTTCATCCTGAATTTCGTTAATGACATGACAGCTGTGTTAGCACCTGAATCCAGTTATGAAAGCATGCACTTGCCCGATCAATACAAACATCAAAGACAATGTAAGACAATTCAGACTCTTAACCTCCTTGGTTATACTCCTCCCTTCATGTCAGTACTTAAATGACTTCTCCTCTGTGCCTCATTCAGTCTGACGTGACTTGGTGTTTTTTTTCTCTTAACTCACGTCTATCTCTTAAAAAATTAAACTCTTGTATTATATAACACTGATAAGTAATGGGAAGCTGCAGAACAGCATACGCTCTACAGTGGAGGGTGAATAATGACAGCACTTACCCACTTTCAACAACCTCTTTTCTCTTCTGCTCTATCTCTTTCTCTCTCTCTCTCTCTCTCTCTCTCTCTCTCTCTCTCTCTCTCTCTCACACACACACACACACACACACACACACACACACACACACACACACACACACACACACACACACACACACACACATAGACACACACACACACAGGAAATGGATCTTGTGGTCTATTGGAGATGATGTCTTTGACATTTTAAAGTACATGTATAGTAAGTATAGAGTACTTTCAATTCTCCAATCATGTGTACTGTGTTTCTTTCAACAAATCACAGCAAACTGAATTTACAAATGGCATTCATGAGTTAAGCGGGATAAAGAGGCATACAAATTTAATTCACATTTCTGGCAGGAGCTTCTACTCTTAGTAGCCTCAAACAACTACCCATGTACTGTGAATACAAAAATATACTTGTGTACACTGTGAAGTATTACCACTTTCTGAGATTTTTGTTTTAGTTTTCCCACAAGCAGTGGAATCTCAAATAGACATCACTTCTCTAACCCAGAATAGTAAAATGTTCCTTATCTCTGCGCAACAACCTATCTGTTGAGGGAATTACAGAAACAACATGTGACTTTTGTACAATTTAAGAATCAACAAGCCTAATTTGCAACTCTGCAGTCCCAAGTGGCAGAGAGATAACAGTTTCTCAAAAGTTTGAATGGCTTCATTCCTCAGAAATTATGTAATATGGTGTCTCAGAACTAAATTCTCTTTGTTTTCTGGCTGGCTATGAAAAAATCCCCATGGCAGTATTTTCAGCTGTTTATGAGGCCAGCCCTCCATAGGCCCAGCACTCAAACTTTATAATGTTGGGAAAGTACTTTGCTGTTGAAGTTTTGATTCATCACTTGGAACCTGCATCTGACAGAATTTCTCAACAGGGAGGATTTTATGGATCCCCAGTAAAGTATAGGCAGAAAATAAGATGAAAATTAGAAAATAATTACATCAAGACAACTCAGAAATTACTGCCAGCAAAATTCAAAACAGAGATACAATTCATAAAACAGATGCATGCTTTCTTAGCTTGTTAAGAAGGTCATATAATTGTTTTATATTTTGTGCAACTTTAGAAATAATTAAAGCTGTGCTAATCAATACTTTTATATTAACAATGAATTAGAGGTCCAATGTTTAAGACTTAGGAGGCTCTATCTACAGAATATGGCAGAAATTGAATATAATATTCATAGCAATGTTTTTATTAGTGTATAATCACCAGAAAATAACAATCATTATGTTTTTGTTATTGAAGAATTAGCCTTATGCCACTAAATCCTACACAGTGGCCATTTAACTGTTGCTCGTAGTGACACCCCACAGATAATTAGAATCTGGCTTTTGCAGTAGTTAGTGGCTAGTTGGTGAATATGGAGTATTAAGAAGCGCAGAGCTTCAAATTTATCCACTTATTGTACAGAGTTCTAAATCACTACTGACATATCAGATTTAAATAGGTCAGATGACAGCTGTTTCCCCTGACTGGAGAAACAAAATAATAAAAAACTGGATTTATAGGAGGAAAGCAGGAGAAAGGCAGTGTGAAAACTGAAGGTGGGAGTGAATATTGGATTCATCGGGTGGCCAGAAACAAGGCTCCAAATGAATCATATAATGCAAAACAGTTTTTAAAATAGAATGCGGGTGTATTTACAGATAAAGATGCAGCATTTCTCTATGAAGACACAGAAGAAATATGACATCATTACCTGTGCATGGCTGGTAAACAGTGGGGAATCTAAAGGGCTTGGTTACAGTTCATCAGCTGCAGCCCCAATTTAATAGTGCATTTCAGTGTCTTGTCCTGTGCAGCTTTAATGCACTTTGAGTCAAGCTAGTTGCAGATTGGAGGGTTCTTTCAGGACGCTTTTGTGGCAGATGAGTCCTAATGCATGGGGAGTGGATGAGCAGCTGTGTGCCATACAGGACAGAGGAGGAGGATAGCGTGAGGACAGCGGGAGGATAAAGGGAGGGGAAGCAGGTGGGGCGGACGGGGTGGAGGAGGAGACGTCTGCCAGGAGGGCTGGCTTGGCTCGACATCGGAGGGAACAGAAGGAAGAAAGAAAGTCTCTCAGGCATTCGTCATTTCTCTCTACCCATTTATCAGTTTCTGCCTTTTCCTCTCCACGTTTTCACACCACATCTGGACTCACTCTGTCCTTTTTTTCTCCCCTTTTTCAACACCATTTCTCCTTCCTGTCCAGACTATATGTCCTCTCGTCTTTCATCCTTTTCTTTCATTCCTTTCATAGTTCTCTATCTCTCCTCTGCACCTTCTTTCCACTTCTGCCTCTTTGTGTGTGTTTTAACCATCTTCTCATTGCTCCATCTTTTCACAGGGAAAGAGCTTGGCGTGAGATCTGTGCCAGTGGAGTCTAGATTGTGCCACCCTACCAAGAGAGTGGGTGTCAAACACAGACACCGGCACAGCTTGCCAGGGAGATGGCACCATGTTGAAGCCAATGGCTGCAGAGAAACATGAATATATGTCTGCCGCCACCCACTCATCCAGGACCTGATCTCTTTGGTTCACTTACATCTGAAGGAATAACTCTATTTTAAATAAAAAAAAATCTTGTGATGTTCTGTCCTTATTTATTGGTCAGATATCTGTTGGTCAACTTGCCTGTGAAGTAATGACAGCATAGAGGAAAGGGACTGGTAGATAAATTAGCTCAAGTGACTGTACATTTTAGAGTAGCCTTGTATTGTAAGTGTTGACAACATAAAGCATGTACGTTGTATCTGTAATGTAACTCCGTTCTGTGCCACCGCTATGTTGGCAGTCCTACCTCTTCCGCCTCTCGGCCAATCTAACACTCTGCAAAGTCGTGGATCTGAGGTGGGCTGGTTGTTTAAACAAGCCACCTGTAAGGTCACCTACAGGTCAATCAAAGTTAATGTTGTTAATGATGCATAACTTTAAGTCTTAATATCATTTTAAGTTTAAAGTTTGCGTTAAATAGAAATTGAATCTCAGTACAGTTGTCATGAATGGGGAAATTAGCTATAGAGACCAAAACCGTTTTTTTGTACCTGACTGTAAACATTTAGTTAACATGTTAATTTCTGCTGTGAAGTTGGACATGATAAAATTGGGATTTATGGAGACCAACTCAACAGTTTGTGAACAAAAAACCTGTGTGTGCATAGAAGAAATCTTAGATTTAGCAAATCAAAAGTGTTTCTCGTTAAGTGAAGTTAATTGTATTTAACTGTAACAAAAATGTGGATACTTTGAATTTATTTTAGAAAAAATTATTTCGGGTGATGTGTCTGGTTTTTAAAAATCAATATTGGTTTTAGTCAAAACAAACAAACAAACAAACAAACAAAAACAATATCCTTCAGGCTATACTTTTTACACTTTTTTCTTTGCTGCGACTCTGTGTCACCATTGGAAGCTACCTTTGCTGTGAATCCAGACTGCCAGTTGCGATCCTTTTCAAAGGAGCAAGGTGCAAACTTTCCAGAGTCACCTTTTCAAGCCTGCAGGCAGTGAGTGTTTGATATTTAAAAGATAGATTTCAGTGAAATATTCCTTTAACTCATCTCCACTAGTCACTCTGCTCAGCATCTGCCCGTGCACAGCACTGCTGAGTGTTTTATTCATGGCTTGCTATTTGATTCTATATTGAGCCTTATTGTGGAAAGCAACCAAAGAGCTTTCTCACACCCAAGAATGCTGCTGAAACACTTCAGGTAACGCAAAGTAAAAATACATACATTAGTTACCTTATTAGCAGGCAAAATTCACACACGTTTGAAACAGTCAATAAATACAGAGGCAACAGGTTAAAAACCTTAGATAGAGAGAAAGGTGTGAGTGTGTAAGAGGTGAAAATGAAAGAGCAGACCATGTGAATGACAAAGGGAAGGTGAGAGACTTAATACATAAGATGGGTGAGAAGGAGCTGGGTAGGACTTGAGAGATACGCCAAGACATACAAAAGAACAGAGAGGAGAATGATGCAACAAAGACAAAGGAGCTGAGCTGATGTACATCTTGTGAACTCTGTGAAAAAGGCTTTTTAGTGACATAAATTTAAAAACAGATCAAGTAAGTTAAGGCCTATAAATGATGTAATGTCTTCTCAGTTCTGCAAGAGGTCATCATAGAGCTAATACCACATTGATGTAAATCACACAATATTCCTTTTTTTAATCTTACAAGCAACAAGAAAAATACACCATCAGCAGACAAGACATCAACTGTTAGTATTGTAATTTCCATCCAGAGGTCTCTTCACCGACCCAGAATGAAAGCCTCGTCCCATCTCAACAGAAATCCATGAACGTGCTAGGTGCACGCACTCAACGTGCACTCCAAAAATTACACCCAACACATACACACACCAGGTCATACCCCTCCTGACCCCCTCAAATCCCGGTGGAAACACCCCAAGTTAGGCAGCACATCCACAGGGTGGCGAGAGGCCCGGGCTGGTGTGACGACCCCACTCTGACAGAGTGTCAATACAAAGCAATTTACAAGCGCATGAAAAATCGACCCTCGATAACAGGCAATTTCTCTGCTCCGCTGGCTCAAGAGGCGTGACCCGCCTCGCAAAAGTGAGGGAGAGGGGGGTAGAAGACAAAGAGGAGGAAGAAGAGGAAGAGGAGGAGAGGGGTGATCATGGTCCAGTGGATGTGATTACAGCCTACTGTGCTCTAAAGGAGGGGGCAGGGAGGGAGGCAAAAAAAAATAATAAAAAAAATTGAAGAGTAATAGAGCAGGGAAGGGAATTGGTGCGAGCGGTTGTAATAGTGATGTGAGGAGCAGAGAAATCACGGTGATGAATGTGACGGTTGGATTCCACTTGTAGGGAAAGAAGAAGCAGAGACAGAGATGAACGAGGGAGGAGGGAGTTTAAAAGAATTATGCAGGACTGACAAGTAGGCGAAGGGGAGAAAAAATCAGCATATGAGTAGACAGAAAAATAGTTTGAGTCAGGACAAGGTAGAGTCAGAAAGAGAAATAAATAAGGTGCTTTTGGGGAGAAGTAAGGAGGGGCAGAGTTGTTGCTGTTGATGAAATGTGGAGTATATGTGTGTGTTTGTGTGTGTGAACTGGAGGCCACAGGTGAGGACAGAGATAATGACCTCATTCCTCTTCTCTTTTGCCAAGACACTTTCTTCCACACCACTCTATTCATCAAGCCCTCTATCCGTCTCTCCATCCCTGCGCATCTGCCTCTTTCTTCTAATTCTCCCTCCTCTCTGTCGAAAAGCTAGAGGTCACACCTTCATCCCAACAGACAGGAACACACACAAAGCAAGAAATGCAGCGATGTGTGTGTGTGTGTGTGTGTGTGTGCCTCTGCTTGTCACAGACATGGAGATAGATGTCATGGACTTAAATAGAAAAAGAATTTCTATTAAAACAGCACTTCATCTTGAGTTCACTTGTCGGGATCAAAAGAAAAGAGGAGAGGAGAGGTTGTGTAAAATTAACCAGCATCAGAATAAATAAAGGTTCTGGACGAAAGAAGATGACTTTTTAAACTTTTTAGAGTTTCTTTTTCAACTAAAATAAATTAGATTCTTCAGTAGAGTAGCTGTTGTCATCTTAATTTGAGTTTCAAATTGGTTGTGAACCTGCATTATAATAGGTCTACTGGATGGGTGTCTTGAGTTTGTATATAAGATTAATCATGTAATGTATATGCAGACGTGCCCGGTGGGATCTAGGTGTAATATGGACTGAAGCAGAACATTTTGTTAAATAAAAACTCTACGTTTTTCAATACATTTGGACCTTTGTCAAGTCTGTGTGAGTCAGTGACACTGTGCTACTATCTTAAAAATACAAGTGAAGTTCATGGACTGCAGCAGTTATCCTCACTACAAACAGGCAATGCCGTTACAGTTTGGTGAACTCCACGATCTATAGAAAGCTTTCACGTTGGCTGGGACTAGACATTGTTGAAATGAGAATTCCTTAGCTTTAAAGAACGCGACCAGAAAAGGGTTTTGTGACAGTTTTGGTGTGGAGTGGTCCTGTTATCTCTCTGCAGATACAGCTGCCACATACTCCCCTCTCCTCTGGACTTAGCACCTCCAAGCTTCAGTCACCATACTCCTGTCTCACACCCATCCAAAATGCAAAGCAGAGGTCCAACAACAAATGATCGGGACCAGCATGATCGACTTAAATCGACTAATTTTTTTGTCCTGCCACCTCACTTTATTACCATAATCTCTGAATCTCCCTTCACTTAAATTTCTTCTTATTCTTTTCCTATTTTAACCATTTCCTCTTTTGTGATTAGCACGGGTGCCTCACAGGGGTTGAGGTTTCCTTCAGGAGAAACAGTTTCGTATAAAAGCATTTAAAAAAATACACCTCCCACCATTTTCCAAATCCCCTCAGAATTATGCATGTTTATGAATGTAGGCATGAAGTACTATGAATGCATTACAATTAACTATGAATGCCCCCATATTGTCACTCTGAACTTGGCAACCTCCTACAAACTCAGAGACTGTTACTCTTCACTCATTCAGTTTCTATTTTTTAGGTTGTTTTTTTTTTTAGTTGCAGCCTCCTGAACTTTTTAAAACTGCATAATTCACTCTTTCCATTTGTGTGTGACAAAGAGAGGAGAGCTGAACTGGCACTGAATTCTGTATTTTTATAATCCTTAAAATAGTGACAGTGTTTCATAACCACATCAGCTGAGAGAGTCATTTGTATGGGGTAAATACATCAGGGGACATGGGGAATGGAATGGTGGCTGATAATAAATGGTAGTCATACCTTTTGAATGATTTCATTTTAGCCAGAAATCTGATGCCTGAGATAGGGCTGCGTTAGTTCAAAAAGCTTAGTTCAGTAGCTGGATTAGCGCAGGGTTGAGTGATTTTATCAGTTTGATTTTATCTCAAATTTTAGCATTTAACATCATACATCAGCGAACAATCTCTTACGTTTGAACACTAATCAGAGAGAGTTTGTCTGTCCACATGATGGATAGTAGGTCTGTCTTACCTGTACCTTTAATGCATGGACTATCAGATGATGAAATATTGAATTAAAGTGAAACGTACAGAGCCAGTGTTTCTACTAATCCAGCAACTGTTGTGTGACACATGCCACTGTGAACAAGAGGCTGTTTTCTTACTTCACCTGCAGCCAGTGGTAGATCCAGCAATGAAAAAAGAATCACCAACAGCTCTGCACAGTTGCAATTGATTACTAGGGCCTTTGCACTCTGTCTAAGGATCTATGACTGTATAGCACGGTAGTGAGGGTTTATACTCTTTGCTGCTAGTGGTGAATCCAACCACAGTACACTATATCACACCTAGCAGGTAGTACTTTCACTGTAACCTACGTCTCTAGGCTGTGTGGCTCGTTCGTTAAATAAAATGATGTTTATAAAAGTAAAGATAATTTTAGTAAGCAAGTAAGTATTTTTTTGTACATGTTTACTGGAACTGAAACTGATAAAAAAAAGAAATAAAAGAAATAATAATCTCAAGTAGATTCAAAATAGATACATTTTGCGTGCAATTATGCTATATTTCAACCAGAATGTATTGCTGAGTGTTGGATTTAATCACTTTATAAAGTTGTTTTTTATATATATTGTAGTGATTGCTAGATTCTGTGGAGAAATCCCAAATAATTTAGCGTCATTACTTACTTCCCTTTATTAAGTCACATTGATTAAATAAAGGGCTGTGGCATTATTTCTAAAGTTGTTACAGTAAACATCAGGTTAAACAAAAATAATAGTCATATTGAATGCCTCATCTGTTTGAGAAGAAGTAAAGGCTGGCAGTGAGGCAATTTTTCTGAAGCTCTTATTTTATAATAGCCTTTTTACTTTCTGCCAGCAAGAGCTTTAGGAGGTAAATATCCCTGTCAGGGATATGCCCAAGATAGAGGGTTGTGAATGCTGTACTGATACAATACAGCTGAGAGATTTTTTTTTTCCAGTTTTCAAGACAAAATTCTAAATCTCAATAAAAGGCCAAATCTGAAAACAAAATTAATGCAAAATGTGAAATAATGTGAAAAGACATACAAAGTTTTGCTTGTTGTGGCAGCTCAAAGTTCGATTCTGACGTGTCATCATTCCCCTTCTCTTCCTTCCTGTCATTCTTTGGCTGCTGCTTTATATATATATGTATGTGTATATATATACACACACATATTAATTAATCTATCAAAAAAAATAACCAAGTGTATTCAACCACTTGCAGTAGGCCTGTGGAATCACACATTGTGTCTCCATATTGTTAAAACATATTCTCTTTTCTCATATTCTCAAAAATTCATTCTTCATTCCGCTGCCTCTCGATAATAAGCAGCATCTTGCATTTAATTTTAAGCTCAATAATTAAGTTAGCCAACAAAAAATAACATTTAAGGACAAAATGAAGTCTAACTGAAAACTATAAAAAGAATCATCAACAAAACAGCTTCCAATGGCTGCTAATTAATGTAGGCTAAATCCTAACGCGTAAACTGTTTTGCATTATTGACATCAGCCAGTGGTTTTAGCTGCTTATCACAAGCCAAACCCTTTAGTGTAGTCCAAAACTAGTTAATTACCACTGCTTTCTGTGTATCAAACATCCCTGCTATTGTTTTTGCTATTAAAGAACTGTGACCATATAGCCACTTGAGCTGTTCTGTAAAATATGTTCGTCACATAAAATAACCAAGGGTTATCCCATCACCATGCATATCAGAGGTCTTTGCTATGATAATAGGCTGTGGGACTTATTAAGTCATATTCTGGTCTTGCTGGGACAGGAAAGTGTGTTTTGAGTTTCGTGCCCACCTGTCTTTTCCTCTGCACCCAAGCTGAACAAAGGCCCCCTGCGTCGCACACCTGCGGTATCCTCATAAAAGCTCTCTAAATATTCAGCACGTGGGAGTGCAGCACAGAAAAAGAACGACTTTGGCCTGTATTGTTCCTTCTGCACATCATCTCTGCACGCTCAGATCTCAGAAGACAAAGAGAAGAGGGAAGGCAGGAAGGCACTTGAGCTAATAAAGCGAAGCCTTTTCTGTGCACAAACTCTGTGAGTCTTTTTGAAAACAGATCTTTACTGGAGTAAAAAGAATACTACACATAAAAGAAACTCAAGTAAAGATAAAGTGCATTTTTAAGGTGCTTCTCACAGGGATTGTCACGTCAACGTTATTGTATCTAGAAACAGAAACCTCTCAAACAGAAGCAGAAAACTGGATCCAAGATTGAACTTGGCTTGAGAAATGGGTGTGGCAGCTGCTCCCTCTACAGATGAAACATCCACAGGAACATGAATTATGTGCAAGCTGAGTACAATCCCTTGTTATTACACGGGCTATTTTGTTCAATGATTTAAGATACTCGTGAGTTGTGTGTACGTCGCATGTCAGCCTGTATGACAGCTTGTACTCTTTTTGTCTGCATCACCATCCAAAGACCCCCCCGTCTTTCTCTCTGACTCTTCTCCTCCTTCCTACATACTCGTCTTTTCACTTGTCAGTTTCCCTTCACGTCAATTACCATCTCCCTCCATCTTTTCCGTCCTCTGGCACTGCTCACCCTCTCTTACACCTCCATTTGCATCTCACTACTTTCTCACCCCTCCTTCCTATGCTCCCTTCCCTTCCCTCTATGCCTCATGCAAAGCTTCCTCATGTTCATCTTTTGTCTCCCCTTTTTTATCCATTCACTTTACTGACTGTCATTCACTTCCTCTCGCCTTCGCCTTCCTCTGTTTTGTCTGTTTCTGCATTCTGTCTCTTCTCCTAAAACCTTACTATATGTATTTCATCTTCCTGCAGGTCTTCCTGGCTTTCACCACCTCAGTCTCCTCCTTCTCATCGTCCTTTACCTCTTCCCACACATTTTCCTTTCTCTGCAACATGCAGCATCTTCTCTCCTCCTTCTATATTCATCCCAGGAATGAGTGAGTGACCTGAATCTGTCTCTTTGCATTATAGCCCCTCCCTCCTGCTCACGAACACCTTCAAAAACCAATAATGTGGTCGCCACCTTGCCTTGCATACCCTCATTTGTGTGTATGAGTTTAAGTGCGTGTAATTGAACCTGGAATGATAAGGAAGCCAGCCTTGGTACTACGAGTGCAGTGGACTTGGCTATGCCTCATCTGTGCTTGCCTGTGGGAGCCTGTTTGTTGGAGGCAATGGGTGTGAGTGGGTGAGTGTCTGTGTACTTTCTGTACAGTATATTTATCAGTATGCCAAGCAGGGAGCCTTAAATGGATTTCAGCTTGAATTGAAATATAGCCTTTCCCACAATAAAAAAAACTCAAGATTATCTCACATTGCCAGAGTCTTGAACGTATGTGCATATATATTGTTGAGAGTGTGTGATATCCTCTATGTGCTCAGTGTATGTTATGTTGTCAGTAATTGCCTGTGCCTTACCATCCATCACAGGGCTGTTTTTCTCACGCTTTCTCTACTCTCTTCAGTCACAAACTTGTTCTCTGTTCTGCAGAGAGGAAAAAGCAAAAAACTTTTTAAAAATCACTCTGACAAGTGTTTCTTCTTTTCTTTTTCTTCCCTTTCAAACTGAACGAGTGCATACATAACAAACTTTCTAGAAAAAGATTGCGTGGGGGGCTGGAGGGGGAGGAAGAAACATCATATCTGCCAAGCAGGAAAACAATCAAGGCAGATCGCGCTGAGTTGTCAAAGAAGATACCACCAAAACACTGAGGTCCCACCCTGGGAAAATGAAAAACATTGTAGTGACACAAAACACAGCATTCTCTATGAAGTTAGTTTATGCTCATCTTTTTTCGTGCTAAACTTTAATTTTTGCAACTTATTTTTCCAAGATGCAGCTGTTTTTTGAATATTTCCTTGCTGCTGCAAGGCTGATGGATGCACTGGCACTGGTTTTGGTCTTGACATTGTTATAAGAATTCAACCCAGGATAGATAAAAAGAAGGAAAAGTAAGAGAAACAAAAGACCTGGATTCAAACTTGGCAAATTACACTTTGTGATCACAACACAACAATCCCAAAAATGTCTTACATGACAGTCAGACACAGGTTACAATCGAAGGTGTTTTTAAAAAGCATTATATCCTCTTCCCTCACACAACCATCTAAAATGCTCAAATTTTGACATTTGACTGTTAATGATAACATGTCCTCCTGCCTCTCTTTTATTTATAGTTACGCATATTATATTCAGCTCCTGCACCACTAAATCTTAGACACAGTACTTTTAACAACTACAATCATAAGGCCTTTTAAACATGATTATGCAACTGCATGGCCTATTACTTGGACTAAAATTTAATTGCTAATGTTTCCAAAACGCTTGCAAGTTTTCCAATTTGAAATGGAAGCAAAAGCTAATGGCTGGTCAGTTAATGGTACTGTATAAATGACCAGTCAGGTGTGGGACAGGCTCATGTTGCAGCTGTCAAACTGGCAATCATCATTTAGACCATCCAGACCATAATGAGCATATTGAAAATGTATCAAATCAAATCAAGTAAGGTTTTGTAGAAACTTAATAGAATTTATGTCTATGTCCCACTCTAATTCAATTTTGCAAGTTCAGCTGTGACAATAGGTTAAAAGAACAGAGGGTGACATATTGTAGTTGCCACTAGAGGACTGTGAAGGTGACTGCATCAGTTGTGAGAGATGATGTGTGTCATCACTGACCTGTCCTCTCTGCTTTTTGCTGTACATTTCCAGAATGAGTTGATCTGTGTTTTTTCCCATCAAACATCAGGACCTCATGCTCCCCAGTCGACAACACCACCACAGCACCTAAAGATAATCGACAAAGATCTTTGTTTAAACAGTAGTTAACAGGCACTTCCACATCTGTCAATAACAAGAATCCGAATCAGATTTGATATGAGCATGTCATATTGTAGGTAGAAGTGAACCAGAGAAGTGTAACCCACAGAGAAGAACTCTGCCTAACCATGAGAGAAATCTTCACAACAAATACATGTCCATAGAGGGGAATAGAAAAAGACTGCATAATGCATCAAATGTTCTTCGGAGATATATGACTAATGACAACTTGACAGGCATATGATATCAGTGGGTGTTTAATGTTTGAAGTTGATTAAGATTTTGCTTTGTAGTCTTGTGCTCTACATGTTCTGTAGGATGTGCACCGGTCAAACTGTATCTCCATACCTCCTTTTTCAAAATGTAATAACTATTGTACATTAACCTTTTAAAACACAGTGAACAGCTTGCAAGTCAGATGGCTGGGTTTGTGTACTTCACATTAACAAGTTGCAGATTTCATGTTAAGCCAAAACACAGAGGAATACGTAGATTAAGTATGAGTGATGAAAAAGTTTTTGTACTTGTGATTAGTTTCATAGTGTCTCATTAATGAATTCATTTTAAGATACGAGCATGGTCCCTTGTCTGTTAGTACATTAAAATATGCTTTTAATGTCTCTAAAAATAGACTTGATATGTAAAATTGATTGACATAAATCTTGTCAAAATATGCATAAATGTGCACACACCACAGAGGTAGACAGGTCTACAGGTTGTGTGCATGTGTTTGTTTGATCCACAGAGGCAGTGACCTGGACCTAGATTGTAGAGGGGGAGCAGTTAAATGTACCGTGGCTGAGGCACCCAGTCAGTGAATGCTTTACTTTAGGTGGCAGCACAGTCTCCTCAACCACTCAGACATACCATGAAATCATACAGTCATAGCTCAACATACCATATCAGCCGCACTGCATGAAAAGTTGTAACATTATCACATTTCAACATTTCACTGAGCGTAGCATGCTATCAGTATTACACTGCAGTTAATGCATTCATTGATGAAAATCAGCTTTTGCGTCTGTTCAGAGCTGCATGATGTAACAATTGGATGTTAAAACATACCTGTCTTATTATTTAGATCTTTTATATTGCAGGCCAACTGCATAGCTAACTTTTTTATTAATTTTAAGTATCATCACAAGCCAATTCTGACACATTTAAGTGGTAAACTGCTGCAAAATTATGTATACATGCATAAAATACATGAATATATTATATATGCATTTTGGGGCATATTGTCCTCAAAGTTTATTATCAGTTGACTAATTAAAAGTGTGACACAAATTGTCAGCAGTATACAGTATATATACTGAAAACCATCTGCTGAATCCTTGTCAACCATGTCTACATAGAATAAAAAGTAGAACTAGGAACAAAAGCAGTGTGGGGGTTTTATGTCTTTCAGCATTTAATTACTACCCAGAAAAGGCAGTGAAAACACATTTTCTCAGTCAGGTTCCTAGTATAAGTGAGGGGGTTCCACATGAGTTACTTTTTGTAAAAATTAGAACAGTATTGGTTATTTAATGTAAGAGATTTCTGTCTTTTCTCTGTACTCTTTAACTGGTTTGAAACAGGCAGGAAATTGATTAGAAAAAGCTGTTGTCACATATTTGTGCACCAATCAGGATTCAGCAGAATTTAATGACAGTGTTTGTTTGCTGTCATTTTGCTGTCAATTGCTGTGAAGAGTTTTTGGCTGTTAAAGGACCAGTGCGTAGGATTTACTTGCATCCAGCTGTGTAGTAGGTTATTGCAACTGTCTTACCTCAACCTTCTGTCCCCAGAGCAACTACAGTGAAAATACGCAAAGCATATAGAGTCAGTATTTGGTTTGTCCGTTCTAGGCTACTGTAACATGGCAGTTTAACATGGCGGACACCATGTTAGAGTACCTACAGCATGGGAAGATACATAGGCTCATTCTACAAAAAAAAAACAACATAAAATCTTGGTGATTATACACAAAAACATATTTGCATATTACATACAATTTCTGCTATAATATTTAAATAAATGTTTCTAAATATTACACACAGGACCTTTAAACTCTCAGTCAATAATACTTAAAGATTGTTTAATGTTACCAAGAACTTCCAGATTTGAAACTGAGTTTGAGCTTAAAGGATGAGGGTTTCCCTGTTGGAGATCGCCAACTTTTCACATGAAGTCCCACTAGACAATATAATTACTTTGTTAATGTTGGGGGTTGAACAGTCAATGTTAAGTGTAAAACAATAGGTTAGTAGTTATGGAGAGAATGGAAATTTGATTTGCCAGGACAAGCAGAAAGACAGGGTTGTTAAAATTTATGAGATGATTTAATAATCTGCAATCTTTCAACCACACTTATCAAAGCAGCATGAGGTCAGAAGATGAACTGTGTTCCAGAAACGTCAGGCGCTCGTTTCACATGATCTTTTAGCAATGACACAATATAGACTTTCTTATAGCAGATGTTTTGACTTGTCAAAAGCAGGTGTAGCTAATAACATTAATGATGGCTGCTCTCCACTCAGACATTAGTTACAGGGGCCTGGTATCCTGCGTGCTGTCTCACTTGGATGATTTACTGACAAATTCAAATGGAACTGAACCATCATTAATATTATTAGTTACACCTGTGCTTTTCCTGCTGTGACATGCCAAAACATCTGTGGTGATTTAGGTGTACAGGCCTAAGGAGCACAAATGTAGGAGGAGCACAAGTACATAACAAACTGTGACATCAGGACAACATATCAGGCAAGAAAATGATCACTAATTCCAATGATGAAAATGGCTTTCTGTGGCACCAGGTTGCAGGTTGGTCGTCATCGCTGTACTTAGACAGTCCAGTCATCGATCTGGCTGAGGGACCCGGCTTTGACAAGAGCTCAGGTGGAGGAAACGATGGAGCGGGAAACAGAGATTGAGGAAAAGGCTGATGGGATCACTGCTTCATCTTGGCAACATCTCTCTGGAATTTCAGCTCCTTTCACCTCTCCTCTCTTTTTTCTCCACCTGCCTTCCTCTTCTTCGCCCCGCAGGACTCAGTGGAGCGATGGAGGGAAACAGAGCCCAGCCAACTCCACCTGGTCATTATCAACCACACACCTGCTGCCTCATCCCCATGCCTACTATCCTCCTGTGCTCTAACTCTTGCCTGTTTTAGGTCCTTACTCAACCATGACTAATGGGGATATCTCATTTTTGATTTTTGGCAGCGCATACACACCTATGTGCATACACACACTATTTAAACAGACTCTGTCCTCAGTTTAGGGTCATAAACATGCAGTGTATCTGTGTTTTCTATGTATTTTGCATGGTGTGTTTCCACATGGTGACACTGATTTGACATTACCTATCACCCTCTTTCGTTGGAAGACAGAACCGTCTTGCCTTTGCGTGAAATGCAATGTAAAATGCAGAAAACTAGTTGTTACCATCACTCTCAACATTTGCTTGATGACTCCTGTGTGACAGGTTACCATGACTACCTGACATTCAAGACACTTCTCCATCCATTTGTGCTGTAGCAATTGCTTGCACCTTGCCCTGCTCTAACCTTCCCTATCTTCCTTTCCCTTCCTTCCATCACTTCTTTCCCCCGCAATACAAATGCCATTCACTCAGAGAAGAGAGAAGAAGGTCGAGGCTTTTTGAAAGCTGAGGCTCCAGAAGAACTGAACTCAGCCGACAAAGGAGGGAGAAAGGGAGCGATGAGCAACAGGGGTTATAAAAAATTCATTGCCAAAGGAAAGGCACTGGGAGTCCTACGGTATGTGAACTGCTGTGTTACAGTCAATTTCTTTCTATTAATGTTCTCTTCTGGATTCCAGGCTTTCTGGACTTTATTGCACATTTTTTATTGTAAAAACTAGGGCTAGATAATTCAAAGTGAAGTCAGTCACACTGAGGATTTCAGATGAATGTGTGCATTCAACACAGGATGAGAGGACACAATAAGATGAACAGTACTATATATGAAAACTGACACTATTAACCTATTCAGTTTATTTGGATATTTTGCCTACAGATTAGAGAGAACTTGTAAGATTTCAACAACTTAATTGTTGAGATTCAACTGTTTCCTAAATAAAATATTTTGCTGCTTTTTAGGTTTGCTTATGTTCATTCTTAGTATTTGTACTGAAGACATCACAGCGAGATATCTTTATCTATGGAAGAGAATACAATCATTTTTATGTGCCCTCTGCACAAACTGATGTATGATCTACCAGGGAATACAAACTGTAATGTTCCAGTTACAGTACATAAAAACACGTCTGAACATTTGGGAGCTGGGTGAAATTTTCTTATGATGTAGTAATTTAAGCAGCAGTTTGCAGACAATCCCATTATCTGAGAAAACAGTTTATATATAAAAAGCTGCTAAAACAATTAGGTCAGTGAGTGACAACTACTGTACTACTACTGTTTTTCATTTTCTCTTTTTAATTGCTTCTTGTGCAGTTGCAGGGATATTCATATGTCTTATCCTCATCTTACCCTCTTTGGTAAGTTATTCAACATCTGAAATAAACATCTTTATTTACAATGGTATTTTTTGTTGTGATTGTTTTCTTGGTTAAATGAGAAGATTGATGGCACTGTCTGTCTGTGAAATATAAAGCAAAAGCTTAGCTTTAGCTCAGAAAAAAAATCTGCCTACCAACAATTTACAAATTAAGAAATTGTACTTTGGGAATGTGCATAATGAAGTATGGCATTTTAATGATTATGGCATCTTAAAATCATGATATATATTCTGACACAGGCCATACTGTATTAGATATACTTACTAATGCAGTATTAGCCTTACATGTTACATTCGGTACACTGATTGTCTTGTAAATTAACCTTAATTTATAATTAAACTGTTAAAAAGTAGTCATAAATATGTTATGTTGTATTGTTATTGTTGCAATTTTATTATTTTACAATCATTTACAGCATTTAACCAGTATTATCATTTATGTGTAACATACTTATTCATGTCTTACGGGCGGTGGTTATAAGTAGCTATAAGTAAATAAGTACATTTATTCAAGTACTGTACTTAAAAGTCCAGTTTGTCACGTTTAGGGAGCTCTTTTTGCAAAATATTGCAGAAATTAAATCACAATCAATTCATAATGTTTCATAAAAAAAGAAAAATAACATGTTGTACTTTGTTTGTTTCATCTGTACAATCAGTAACAACTGGCAAGTTGTGGTTTTATGTGCATATGTTGCGCAGAGCCATGCTAACTGTCTACTAGTGCTTCTAGACTTTATCCTAGGCTTTAGCTTATGTTGAACTATGGAACAGGTATAAGTGTAGCAGCAAATGTCAAATGTTAATATGATTAAAATACACATAGGAGACTACAGGGAATTGTTACAATCACAGACCAGAGGGCACAGCCTCCAAGCTGTGGTTTGTGACTGAGAGACACAGCAATATGTTCACACACGTGGGGTTTGAGCTTTGTCGTGAAGACGACATCATCCCATGTGGCGCCTACAGTTATGAAACCTAAAGGTCAATTGGAGATATCCTTTGCTTTAGGTAAGACAGCATGAAGTGATGCTCTAAGATACTCGCAGCAGCAGGTGTAATGCTGTCCTCACCAACGTACATTCATCAAATCTTTCTCTTCGTGACACAACCTGGTGAGGAACCAGCAGTTAAACCTCAATCTCCAGGTAGCCGTCAACTCTTATGCATGCACCCACGTGCACACACATCTTCCACTGTAGCCTCATCCCCGTGGTTAATTAATTGAGTTAATTAAGGGTCCTCGTGTCAGTTCCATTGCCAGGCAATGTCCATGCCTTATCTCAATCCCACAATGCACTTGATCACAAGCTGCTGTGTTTGAGACGTTACCAAGAAGTGATTAATTAATTCATGAGCGCTGGGTCGTTAAGACACACCACATCCCTCTGACATCAAAGTGACAGCGGTGAATGCAGGGGAGGGTGGCGGTTGTGTGGAGGCGGAGTGAACAGTAGCATGTTCATAGCTTTTCTGTTGATCACACATGAAAGGCCGACAGACATACTGAATGCGAGGGTTAAAGTGCAAAGCTTAGACTAAATCTTTGAGGGATTTACGAGGCGCCTGGCATTCTGTGATACCTCGAATCAGCATTAATCATTTATCATAACATGTATTATAAGTCAGGGTTTTTAAGCAGATTTCCATATGCTTGTCTCTGAATAAGAGAAAGAATGTAAATATTTTTTTTTCCATTTCATCTCTTCAGTTTTGTTATCTTTAAAGAACATGCAATGCAATTTTATCTTTTTTGACTGCTACACATCGTAACTAATTACCGAGCGGGGAAATAACGGAGAGAATTATTCTGTTTATTGTCTAAGGAATGGCTCTTTCAAGAACCATTCAAATAAGTGGAGAAAAATAAGCAACTGAAAAATGTGTACATATCTATTTGACTTCTTTGTTGTGCCCCCTCAAAGCTTAATGCCACAATGGACCTAAAGAGATTCATTCTTCTCTCCGAGGAAAAGCAACTGCTTTCAAGTTCGGTTCACTGAAGCTGCAAGACACAGGGAAAAAAAATTGCAGCCAAAGACACACATTTGAAGATCAAAGGGCTGTATTGTGTGTGTGTGTGTGTGTGAGAGAGAGAGAGAGAGAGAGAGAGAGAGAGAGAGAGAGAGAGAGAGAAAGACATACAGTGGACTGCAGCCGTAAGAAACAATGCTAAGGCATTTGATCAATCTGGCGTGGATCATCAGCTGGTTGAGTCGTGATTAAATTGACTGTGTGGGAAGTCCGAAATTGACCTCTCTGACCTCCAGACTTCATAGAAAGCACTCATGTATGCACACACACAGCTGGTAATGAAATGCATGCATGTGAGCGCATTTCTGCACAATACACACACAAGGTGCCAGCACACGCACACAGACACAGTTGAACTCTCCATCCTTGAGTGGAAGTGTGAGGGGTGGATGGGCTAATAGGACAGACTTCTCCGGATCCTGGGGGATGTGACCCGTCACCTGGCGAGGAAGACAGGCGAATCAGACAGACCACCTCTTCCCATTCACAGCAGGGGGTCTCCTCAGGGAGCCATGTATGTTTGTGTGTGCATGTGTGTGTGTGGATCTAGGGAGGAGGGGAAGCTCAAAGGTGAACAAGGTGACACTTGGAAGTCAAGTTCAGTCCATAATTGATCCAAAGCATTTTGGCTCAAGGAGAAAATGGAGGAAATAGTACATCAAATAAGAAAGCAGACCTGCTCAGACCAGCAGTCTCAGGAATCATCAGTCATGACTGGCTGGGCTGTGTTCAGCAGATTAGGTCCAGAAGATACTACAGACAACCTCTTTAAAAGCTCTGCAACGCTCCATATAGATTGTCAACTCATGTGTGTTAATCAGACATCAGGAAGCTTTAGGTCAGTGGAGCAGGGAATGGATTTTCTCAGGCCCTGACAGGGAGACGCCGTCTGTAATGGTTTCTACCTGTGGAGAATTTAACAAGCCAGTCAGAACAGAGGAACATTCACGCCAACTCAGATGCAGCGACGTGGTGAAAGCTTTCTTTAAAATGGGCAGAGAAGTTGCCTTGATTTTGTTAGAGACATTTCCCTAATTGAACTGTAGAAAAAATGTTGAGGAGCAATTCAGGTAATAAATTAGACAATATAAAGCCTGTGGTGGCCATGCAAGAAATGTTGCCATCATTAGAACATTGACCTAATGTGACTGTGGCTGCAAACTGAGACATTATTTGAGAGAGGTATCTGTGATGGTGAATTGCTGTTCTTCTGCTAAAGGTGGTAATCTGCTGCTTTCTGTAGATGTCTAATGGGCTCGAGGCATTATGAAATATGTGTGACAGTAGGTATATGCAAGTTTCTTTGTTTTTACTGACCACAGGTGAAGTAGCAGGTACTTTTCTCTCTCCACTGCAGGTTAAAGTCTGTGTAAAGTCAAAATAAATGTGTTTTGAGATTGTCAGACTAAAGAAAAAGTGTTATTAACCACCCAACCAAATCTGAATGATTAGAAATAACGACAAGTTTATGAAGATGGGAGTCAAAATCAGGTAAAAATGGGCAGTACTCTCAGCTCCAGGACTGTGGGGGCGTGTCCGCTGAACCACTCTGGGCGAGTTGAATGAATCTCTGTATCTCTGTGTCTTTCCCTTTCTGTCCAAATGTACATAAGTCATGTATCTCAGTGAAACAATGTCTGTCTGTCTGTGTTGCGCTGAAGGCTTTTATACTGTTGCACTAAGGGGGGCTGGGTGGTCACCACGTGATGTCACGCGGTCTCCTTTTAGGACCGTACAAAAAATCCTGGACTGGTGAAAAACTGTTTGAACCTCTAACTCCACATTTCAGTAATGTATCGTTCAAAGTCTTTTCACGTATTTTCAGCAACTATTTTCCAACATATTTATTGTGTTTTGAAAGAAAACATGGAATTGCCTTTATACAGACTTTAAATTAAAAAAATATACTGAACTCAAATATGCCACTGAACAATTAAATTGTTGTTTATTTATTTTTCTACCAGCACTCATGAGGACAAAACCCCCCAAGTGCCCGATAAGGCGGGAAATCTTTTCGTTATAATTACTTGCAGCTTTACATAAATACACAATTATGAATAAAGACAGGTTTTATTAAATAGTTTAATTGTAATTTTGGGGGTCTAATCTGATGAGGGAAAACAACAACTAGAACGGATTCAGATTTTTTCAAATCTATCTTAATACAATATCTACATATCTCATCTATGTTGAATGAGTTTATGATTGCTGTGATGATTTATCTTCCCTTTGTAGCATGACTACATTGTAAGGAATGTGGGACAAAATCCACAGTGCTCTTTTAAACAAAAATGCATTTTAAAGTTCAGCTAAAGATCAGACTGAGCAGCCTGAGTCAAGTGAGAGCTTCTTAAGCACAATTTATAGTTTCCATGTGTGCATGACTGCTATAGTCCACAAAATGTTGTCCTCTGTCCAAGTGTCTATGTGGATCATCTGCATGCAGCTCAAGATGAGAGTGGATTTTGTCCCCCATCTCAGTGTACACACAATATGGATCTTCTTACCCTATCCTTTAAACCAGTAATTGATGTTTTGGCTTCTTGGGGACACCACAGTTGTGGTGTGATCAGTTAAGTTGCAAGCCTTAAAACCAAAACAATAAGCAAAAGATGCTAAAACTCTTTGTAAAGTTTAGGTGAATTGTTGAGTCCAGTGATTGTTCTCTGTTATCTTAGCTGAAAAAGACACATAACATGTAGATGATGTATTTGATCCATTGTTAATATAAAATATTGATAGCGCAAGTTTAACTTCTGGTTAGAAGTTGTCAATATGCTTCTGTGTTTTTTTCAATGAATGTTGAAAATGTTCATTTTCTCACCTAACACTGACTACATCTTTACTAAATACTCACTGCAGACTTGCACTTGCCTTAGGGAGCTTTGTGTGACTGTGCATGTCTACAGTGGGCTGAAGGTTGGCACCACCTGTACTTGACACCCACTCCTCTCCTTCAGACTCACACACACACACACAGCCTTTTCTGTGTACTATAAGTTAAGAACGGTGACAGTAATCCATCTCGTAGCATCCCCCAACCAGTCACGGCTGTCACCTTCTCCACGCCAGGAGAAACTGAACCGCTCACTGGATTTAGGGCCCTATAGATACCACTGCCACTCATGGTGCTCCGGTTCCACCATGCTCTTGCATGCAACAAACATTGACAGATACCAAAAGACTGCTCAGCTAAAATAGAATTCCAATTTCACTGCATTGAGTGTGTGATAAAACACAGAGCCCTCTTCAATTGTAACTAAACGAGATTAAAGAGAAAAGGGTAGGGGGGGGGGAGCAAATACAGATCATGGCTTTATTAACTATGGCACCAGAATTTTGCATGCAAAGAGAGGTGGAGGAAGGAGGCAGGGAGGCGAGGGGGGGAGGGGGCGGTTGAAGAAACGAGCATCTTGTGCTTTGCAAGGAATTTATCATAATGTTCGCGCTGCAAGATCATTTGCCTCTTGACAGGATCATTACGAGATTCAGTGCTCCCACGACCATTACGCAATTTCAGCGTTCCTCCTTGGATGGAATTTTAATTGAATTAGCCCGGCTGGTTACACATGGTGCGAACGATAACATTTTCTGTCTATCTGGGCTCATTGAATCCGCCGTGGTAGGAGGGGGTGGGGGGGAGTGCTGACGCTTAAGGCAGGCTATGAAAAAAGGACAAAGTGGTTTTGGTTCATTCTAGTGTGCTTTCTCCTGGGTCCCTCTCTCTGTTGTTCCATGCCTTCTTGTTCAGCAACAATACATGGCATGAAAATCACTGGGCTAGCCTATCTGAGCCAGCTGATGCTCTACTGTAGTATATACTCAGAGCCACTCTTCCATGTAAGTGCCCATGTAAGCTGAGGGCAGTGCGAGCGTGATGTATGGTTAGGGGGTAAACGTGTTAGTATTAACACCTCCAGAGAACAAACCTCAACCAGCCACTCAAGTACATTGATATGAGAATGATTAATGATGCTGGTCATGCTATGAAAGGCAGGGAGATGGAGGAGGGAAGCTATCATGCTGCAGGCTGACAAGAAGGTTTCTCTTGATGGTGAACAATTTAAACCTTAATTCTTTGATACTAAATGACACAGCCCATTAAGAGGCTAATGTGGGCTGGGTACTGATTTTTCAGTTCTAGTGAAGATAGTATACAAGTTTCTATACATTCAAGGTTAAAAACAAGATACACTGGCAGCCCCCCTACAAGAGCTTTGCCTCAATGAAATACAGTCTAAAAATACTTATAAGTAGAGGACATAAGCATATAATTCCATCATTTGGCACTTGACAGGTTTTGATAATTGATGCTCTGTGGCAAGAATATATTCAGGGTCTGTATCAAGCCATATCGGAACCCTGTTTTATTAAAAATGTATCAAACCTGACAAAAAGATTTGCAGTCTTTTGTGTTAAATGCTTCACAGGGTTAAGGTCTGGTCACACCAGAATTTCAAACAGCGAAATTGTGTCGCAATTCATTTTCAATGGAATTGCCATAATCAGTGGATTCCCTCACTGCGACAACATCAACTTTTCAGCGATTTCATGCTACGCCAGCAGCAAATCGTCACAACAGTACTGACCTTTAGGTGAACAGAGAGCCATCAAGTTCAAAATGGAGGAACTATTACAGCCTATTAGTTGACCTCCTGTCAAAGTAAAAAAAAACCTCCAGTTTGTGGAGTCAATAGTAAAAATACATACTCTCTCTACATACTCTGAATTGTTGTACTGAATTGTTCTAAGGACGGCTGATTAGCTCCAGGAGTTTTCCCTTTTTTATTGAATGTAATGTTACACAAAACTAGACAACAAAGTTCCATGAGCGGTGAAGTTATTTTAAAAAAATTAAATAGAAGCTCAGAGTTACTGACTGTGATTGACTCGCGCTACCAAGTTCCTGGCTAGTAAATGTTTGCTGTTAGTTTGCAGCTGAAGTAGTTTCCAAATAACCCTGCGAATAGTCCCTACATCAAGCTTCTAGAATAACATATTACATTATGACATGGATTCAATTTCATTGTGCTTCTTTATGGTGTGAATGGGTCTTTGTGTCGTTGGTCATATTTGAAATGCAATACTACACGTCTAGATAGCTACCCTTTCTGTTGTCACTGAGGATGAAAATTCCTTCAATGTTGTGCATGGACAGTCTTGAGTAGAAAGTTAAGATGCAGGTAGAGAAAGTGGCAAACATACACATACAAGGGATCACAGTAGTCTTGGCCATAGCAAGAAAGTGTGAGCTGTGGCATCATAACCCCCATGCTAGAGTAAAACATATATTAAATGCTACTATGAAACAAATGGACTGCTACTTCATCCATCCATCTATTAAAACTCATTAAATAAAACCCCAAGCCACATTTTATTTAGCAAAAAATGTTTAATCTCTCCTTGATGTGTGTTTATTTACAAGTAGTAAATCTGCAAAATAGGAAATAACAGAATATTTACACAATGAATGTTAACCTGCAAACTTGTGACAGTTGCTTCAAGTCTGAAACTGTATTCTGAGTTATTGAAGTATTAAAATTCCTTTGCCAGCTCTGTCCGAAATTCATTTAGCTTTGTGTTTCCTTGGAATCTATGTAACTTCCATTTAAAAAAGAAAAAGAAAATAACAACTATTGAATTTTCCAGAAATTGAAGAAAGATGGAAAAAAAAGAGAAAGAAAACAGAATGGTGCCAGGACTTGTTTGATTGAACTGTTTTTTTGGAAAGGCAAAAGTGTGACTAAGCATGTCTGAAAAGCTAAGAATTAAACATGAGATACATGACTGAGTGCTGAATCTGCTCACACTGAAGGCATCGCAGAAAACTTCACTTGTTAATTTGTTCCGATTTGACAGAAAAACAGCATTAAACCCAGCAACTTTCTGTCAAACTACATGTTCTTGTGACAAGCTCCAAGTCAGCAGCTGATGCCTGCTTCCTCCTGATGACACCAAACACTCATGCTTCAAACCACCTCAATAACAACAAATACAAGTCATTTATCACACTACAGTGCAAAATGAACGTTAGAGTCTGGGAAGTTTCTCCAATGATGCGTCCGAACTTGCAAAGCAGGTCAATCTAAAAGGCAAGTAGCCATGCAAACTATAAACAAGCCATCTCCCCCAGAAGTCATTTAATCAACCAAATTACAACCAGAATACGACAAAAAAATGGAGCATGAACCTGAGAATGAATTGAGAATGTTTTAAGTGTCTTTAAAAAGCCTGACAGATCACCAACTGGGCATTTCTGCCTGTGTGCTTTTACAAGGAGTGAGGGGATTTGTCCCAACTTTACATTGTACTCGTACTGGTCATTCAAGGGACTGCTGTTAACAGCACCACTGAGCTCTGGCTTCAGCAGTCATCTATTTCTTTGCAATGTGATCTACAGTAAGAGCACCAAAATGTATGAATGCAGCAAAAACTCAGCTTTAAACAAAGAAATAAAAACCGTTATCATGTTTGTAAAGTGGACAGAGCATATTTTGGTGAAGGTTTTGCAGTATTATTTAATACCGATAGTTCGAAGAGAAATGATTTAATGTGTGTAGCTAAATGAAATTTATAGCCAAACATGGGCAGAGTGGTCCCTCAAGATTGATTCTGTCAGGTACAGAGTGAAAGTCCCAACAGACATCCAGATTAACAAGGCTCATATGTATGCATCTGTCGAAAGCAATGTCACATCTGAGACATGTAAACAAAACGGTGGGTTGGCAATTATTTAGGAGGTTGTGCTCACTATTTTTGGATGTGAAAGGAGATTGTTTTGTTTTTAAGGAACCTGGCATAAAAATGGACAGCGACAGCATTTATGATCAGCATAAAATGACAGCCCTAATGTTTGATAGAAAAAAACAAGGTACAAGAGATAAAGCAGCAAGTCACATTTCCATCACAAAGACACAGATGCTCATCTGATGCAACAATTTCATTTCGATCCTTGATATCAGGAAAATAAACCTTGAGTTCCGTCAAGTACTTCAACTTCAGGCAAACCAAAGAGAATTTTGTCTTCTGTGTACCGTAAAATGTACAATTTACATGTTGAAAATAAGACAAAAAACAAACAAACAAAAAAAAAACCTGATTACAAAAAATGGCAAACAGCTTTTGTTCATCATGAAAAAGTATACAATTTACAAATGAAAACATCAACAAAAACATTATACAGACCACAGTTTGGTTTTTCGGCAAGCAGAAAAAACAAAAAAAAAATTAAACATTATTTCTCACCACAAAGTCAAAAACCCTGACTTCAAGACTTCAAAAAAAGAGAAACAAAGAAATCCTCTTAAGAGAGCAGTAATGAAAAAAAAAAAAAAGCTTAAGCCACACATGGCAATAGGCTAGTTTTGAAACAAGAGCTGTAGGCTATAGGGAGGATTACTCAGCCTCGTGTAGCTAATGAACAGAGGTGTCTCACCTCTGTATCTTTCTATTCCATCCCTCTTGGATAAAAAAGCTCATCTCAAATAGGTAGGTTAGAGGTGGAAAGAAACACTCATATCTTTTCCTTGCCCTTCTATTTGAGTATTAACATTGAGAGAAAAAAGTGGCTTCAGGCTGAAAACAGCTTTCCCCCCACTGTTTCACCATCAAGGGGCTTGGCAAAGCTCTACCCGACCTCATTGTCGCTCCTGTAAAGACGTAAATAGTGTCTGAGAGCACCAAGACTTTGGCTTTGCTCTAACAGGAAAATTAATGACCCTTCAAGGGATGGATAACACAAACTCAGGACCTGTGGTATCCAAACTGTTAGATATGGTGGCTGCATGTTTTGGGGCAAACAGATTATTTCAGGTAGTGCAATGTAGCTACTTCATTGTTCAGTCACTATACCATGATCCACTGAACTGTCACTTCTTGACCCTTGAAGAACAGAACCAACCGTGGCGTCGGATACGAACGTGGCCATGATAAAGCAACAATCCTGTGAGTATATATTTGGTTTTCTGAAACCAAAAGATTGCACTGATTGAATTAGAAACAACAGCAACTTCATGTTATCACCATGACACCATGAACTGTCCCCGAGAAGACGGACGACTTCCCACTTTTTTTCAAACAAGGATCTTATGATGGGTCATTGCTCAAACAATTCTTTTCAGTCACTAGGCATGTTCATATTTAAAATCATACGGTAGCACATTCCATCTAACAAAATGTCTTTGCACTAAACAACATTCAAAGAAAACATGGCACAGTACGACTTTTTTGTTTCTTTTTTGTTTTTCTTTTTTGTCTATGTTGTTTTTTTTTTCTTTTGTACTTGAAATATCAAATCATGTTTTATATTGTTGTATTTTTCTTGTTTGTTGGTTTAAAATGAAAAACAACAAAAATGTTTTCTCCCTAATCTTTCTTTAAAAACGTAGCTGTATTTATATATAATATCTATATCGTCTTCCTTTGTAACGTTTCTGTAAATTGTGCAAATTCAGCAGTAATACAAGTGGCGAGAGATCAGAGAGTGGGCAGTTGATTACATTTATACAAAAAAAATCAAAACAAACAGAAAAATAATCTAACAACATCCTTTAAAACTGTGACACCCGTTGGAGTCACATGACCTAGAGAGCCTCTCTCCATTGGCTCATCACAGATTGGTCCATCCTGCTAATGATGCCATATATGGAGTTTCCTTTCCGGGCTTCATTGTTTCTTTCCTGACCATCGCGTCATCACGACAAAACTCCTGAAATCAAAATCAAGCAAACAACAAACACCAACATCCACAATAATCAAATGCTGTCAGTTGACATGTTTCTCCATGTATGCATGTGTGAAAACGTCCGGTGTCCCAGTCTCTCACATAGACACCAGCCCACACACAATACGGGGGCTGCAAACAAACACACACACATACACATGTAAGCGTACACAGGCCCGCCCATCTCTGCCGAACACCCCCCCGTTTTGCAGTATACTGCTTCAGTCCTTTTGCAGTTCGTCTGTCGTATTGTTGGGGGTTGGAGTTTTGTTTGTTGGGTGAGAGGAGCGAGGGGGAGAGACAGATGGAGAGGAGGAGTGAAGAGAAGGAGGAGATGGAGGTGCTGGTTGGTCCTCAGCTGCTCAGGGCCATTGTGTCGATGACCTGCTCCAGCTTGCTCCTCAGTCTCTGTCTCCTCGCCTGCTCGTCCCGCTCCAACGCCGACAAGATCTGAAGATAGAAAGGCGGAGAGGTCAGTCGATGTTACAGCGTGCTGGATTTTGCTTTCAAAACACAGTCATTCTTTCCAAACATGGCTGTCACAGGACACTAACAGCCCGACTGGTTGGTTCATAATTGAAATATAGCATAAATTATAACATAAAGCCAATATTCAAATAATGGACGAGTCTAAAATGATCAGCATGAACAAATAAAGGCTGGGTAAAACATACTGAGGAGGGTGGAACCGTGTCAGGTCATACTGAGCAGTCTGCTGCTCTGAATTCGATATTTGTATACAGAAATCCCTGTTTACATCCACATAATATCCACATATTAATTCCAGTTTTTCCACAGTTTTGTTTTTGTTTTTGAAAACATCTACAGTGTCCTTCTCACCTCATCCTTGTACTTGACAATGTATGAGTAGATCTCATGTAGGGCCGACATGCTATTGAACTGGTTGGCGTGCAGGCGCGACTGCTCCGCCAGGTAGGCACTCATGTCCTGGTCACTGATGGCCGGCATCCTAGAGATGTCAGAGTAGTACCTGGAGAACAGAAACACAGTTTAGATCTTGACAAAATTGAGTTAAACAGCTTTAAGGCCAAACAAAGTAAAAATGTCGACATACCTCTCTACCCAGTTCTTATAGTTGGGGATGTCTTTAGCGTAGAGCAGCTTGTTTGAAGGAGAGTCCTTCCCTAGTTTATGCTCCGATGTGGAACAGGAGTCCATGAAAGTCTGAGCCACCACAGACAAGCAGGCATCTGTAATGCTGTTCTTATGGATGTCAAAGACAAACTGGGGGTTCTTGATCACATTCACCCAGAACCGCAGAGGAAGACTGGAAGGATTGAAACAATACAGGAAGGGGGTGGAAGAAGATACAGGGAGAGTTGCATGTTAGAAGGACTCGACAGGCTATTAAGGTGCAAAGAACACTGCAATCCGAGAACTAAAATACCTGAAGCATGAGAAATAGGCACGCTGTACATTCTGCCTCACTACCACAGTAAAGTCTTACAGTCTAAATCTTTTTCACGGCACTAATAAGACACAGCTACCAAATACTCCCAATAACACTGACAGGGATGGGTGGATGCACACACAAACTCACCAGTTGCTCTTCCAAGTGTGCCGTACATCAGAGTCTGATATGGAGTGTTTGTCTGCCTGCTCGTCCAAGAAGTCAAACATGTACTTGATGGCGAGAGGCAGGGCACTTCCTCGGTGCGCTGTGCTGAAGATGGTCTCGAACAGGTCATCCACAAACTTCTGGAGTGTACCCTATGCAGGAGAACCAACACCGGCTTAGTTAGTTTGCAAAAACCAAGATGATTTATCATTTAACATCTCTTCTCTGTTCCAATAATAATATAAGTGAGCCTATCGGCACAGTAAGGTTTTCTGAAATGTAAAGATGTAAAAGTACAGAGCATAGCTGAGTTATAACACTACTAAACAACAGTGTTTGCTTGCTTATTCCTCTTGCTGGTGTTGGTCTGGTTGTTGGCGCTTGGCTGTTAGTGAAAGGGGTTGGAGAGTGACACTGCTTTGCTTTTAGTACTCCAACTTCCTGAGAGCTTGTGAAGGTGCTGAGTGCTCAGTGTTCTTTACAGTATTTACGAAGGGGCCCAATGAGAGTTCAGCCGAAGGCTGTTCTGCAATGTTTTTTTTGTTTTTTTTTAAACCACATCACACAACTCTGAATCCTCACAAATTCTTCTGAAGTTGAAACGATTTGATATTTCCCACAAGCTTTCAGCACCTTCATTTCAATCTTCAAGCATCCAGGCCATCTTTTACAAAACCTTATTTAAAAACAGCCAGAAGTCGAATCTTCAGTTTTGTATTCATTCACACATCCACAAATCAGCTTCCTAAACACACAAAGCTTTGAGGGCTGTAATAAATGAGAACAAACTGAAGCGCTCCTTCTTCCTCTGGTTTGCATTTCCTGATCGAGGTACTGTTGATGCCGCTAACCTTGCACTTTCCTACCTGGAGCTCGAACTGTGGAAATCTGGAGCTCATGAGTGAAAACATTGGGGGAGAGGAAGTACCAGGGTGAGCTGAATCACCAAGATAGTTAGTACTTGCAAATGAGCACAAAAAGCCTGACACTGTTAGGAGACTGCACAGGCCGTTGTCGTGTGTAATTGTGTATGTGTGCAAGCAAATTTGGGACAAAACAGCTGGTGTATATGTGTATTCTGTGTATAAGGTGAGGCAGAGTGATGCAAAAGAAGATATGTGGACACAGTCTCCCTCATAACACCTCATGCTTTAAGTGTATGTTTGACATTTAATGTTTTGTGGATTCAAACTGTGTGAATTAGGCTTTGTGTTGTGATGGCAATCTCAGAAGTGGAACCAAGTGGATGCATTTCACACTTAATTTTACAGATAGTGGTTTTGTGTGGCTTCTTGAAATAAGGTCAACACAACAACAGCAAGTTTTTGTAAAAATGGTAGATTCCTGAGGATTACCACTTTAATCCACCAACCTATTAATTCTAAAATGATTTTTCATGTCATTTTATTCTCATTCTTATTCATTTAATTTAAATATTAATATGGGCAACTGTGAGATGCACACAGCTGCATTTTTTCCTCTGTAGGACAATTACAAGAATAACCTAACCAGCCCTCCAGTTGAAAAACATTTACAAACTTCTCTCAATCACACTTGAAACAGCTGTGGTAAAGATGCCATCGTACCAGCTTCATCGGTCCCAGAGCATAAAACAGTCCCAGTGTTGCGACTGCTGTTTCACAAAACATTTTAGCTGTGATGGGAAGTCAAGCACACCGTGCTCAGTGGTGGCTAACAACTAACTCAGGGATGAAAATACACATTGACTGGTCCTTGTTTCCCCAGGACATCAACACAAGCTGAAAATAACCTTTCAGATGATCATCTGAAGACACATGCTGCATAAACAACTTGAGCACAGGTTCCACACTGTGGTCTGGAGGACATGGAGGAATGTGGTGAGTAATGATCTCAGGGTAAAGGCCTGGCTCTTAAAGCCCTGAGGCCACCTATAGAGGGCTCAGTAACACCAGCCAAACAACTCAATAGTCAAAGGTCAACCTCCTAATTAAGACACAAACACTCAATCCTGTGCATATGTGTGTCTTTGTGCAAAAGGTTATGAAAAATGTTAATGAGCTTTGAGACCACCACCAAACAAAGGTCAGGAGTAGGGGCTTCTGGTGGAAGTGGGCTACATGACAGGGATGTGGTGGAGTGGGGTTTTTAGGCTAAAGGTGTGTGTGTGTGTGTGTGTGTGTGTGTGTGTGTGTCTGTGCAAATCTACAGCTTCTCAATACCTTGGTGGCTAGCAGTCTGGTCAGGTAGATCTCAGAGACCATCTTGCTCCCCCTGTCTCCTTCCCTCTGGTCTGAGTGGTCGTGGTTCTTGACCAGGTGCCACAGTTTGGTGCCGCTCTCGAGGTCGGGGGTGATCATGGGTGTTCGGGAGCGCAGGCTGTCTGGGCTGCTGGCTGTCCTCAGCATGCTCTCTGGAAGGAGATGGAGACATGGAGTAGAGTTGAGTGAATGGGCAAAAATAACATTAAGAGAGGACAGACACAGACATGTGGAGTTGTACATGTGATGTCATATTAGTTAGATATTTTACATTTATTCAAGTACCCTGGGATAAGATGGTAAAAGGAAAGAAGAAGTTCAGAGACACCGATGCTCACTTTGTGAATATGAGTTTTTTTTATTGTTTGTTTTGATATTTTAATGTAATGTGAAACAGATTTGGCTTTGACACAAGACAAATTTTAGTGGAGTCTTACAATAAAGTGAAATCTAATCTATCCTGCGGAAATCTGGAGCCTCTGGTTAAGAAGGCAATGGTATTATTAAATAAATATGATGTGATTACATCTATCAAGCAGCCCATAACATGGTGCCGGTCTGTAGTTTATAGAAGTATAATTCATTTTGTCTTAATCACCATTTCAAGGTGAACAACCCTGTAAATGTAGCTTCCTCGGTTTAAAAAGAAAAAAAATACACAAATAAGAAATCAGAAGCAGAGAGAGAAATCTCTGTGTAGAGTTAAAAGCATTTCTGAAAGGTGACAGCTTCTTCTACTTGCATGTCACTCTTTCATTCCAGAATAAATTTGTCTGTCACTCTCTCTCCTGCTCCCTCCCTCCCTCCCTTTGTTGGACAGTGATCCCCTATTTTGTGACACAGAGCATTACACTTTCAGTTCGAATGCTTGTCACTTCCGTGACAAAGCAAAAAAGGATTGAGAGGTTCAAAATGTCAGGAGAGAATGTGGACCAGGGAAGAACAGTGTGATGGGGTGTTAGTGAGTATTTATGTGTATGTCATGGAGGCAGAGCTCGGGAAGAGAGTTACTGTACACTAGAGAAGGATTTAGAAAACAGAAACGAGATGAAGCAGTGAGAAACAGAGGTTCACTTCAGGCCTAGCATTAACAGGGTATCTGCATTTGCATTGATTTGGCATAAAAGTGCAGCTCCGTCAGACATGTCCGAGAAATTCAGTTGATGTTCTTTTCCCATAATGCACAGAGTCATTTCCTTTCATTTAAAACTTTCTTTCTTTCTCGCCAGTTTTCTCTGTTTTGTCGAACGTCATTAGGAGAGGCACTGGCTAAATTACATGTTGGAGGTCAAAGTCACGCAACCATTTTATGCGGTAGCACAGCCAATCAGCAGTCTAGGACCTAAGTACACCTCGGATCAGCATATGTTGCACAGTTTGACGTTTCTGACATAAACAGTGTAAACAGTGCAGAGTGCCTTGTTAATGAGCCACTTTAAAGTGTGCTGTACAGTGCAGGTGGAACAAGTATGTTATTTTCTTACCTACTTGACATCAATTTGTGTGATTTTATGGAATATAAATGTGGATTCATTTGTCATTTTGCAGATTTTTATTACATTATTTTAATACCAAAAAGCCATGTGAGGTATAAAGGCAATCAGAGAAGTGAGCAGCAATAAAAAAATTAAAAAAAAAAGTCAGCGAAGGAGCTGGACAACCAGGAAGTGACTAGGCACTGACCCAGCCACTCTACTCGATGGCAAAGAGTTGCCACAATTGGATTCTTTCAATAAATCTTCATTCCAGGTAATTTAATTTCAGCTACTTCTATTTGTTTCTTTGGACACAGCATATACATTTATACTTTCTATAAACTGAAACTATTTACCAGTTTTGAAACCCAGTTCACCTAAAATGGGTCTTGCTTACAGAGAAGCCGACACCAAACAAACATAATTAAATTGTTCAGTGGTGTGTTTGATGGTTCTTCTTGTCAGCAGCATCATATTTTTGAAAATTGAAAACAAAAGATGGAAAAGAGGAATTTTGCTTCCTTACTTACACATATTATAAAATGAGGGCATACATACATACATACATACATACATACATACATACATACACTTATACACAGACAAAACACGCACACACACACACACACACACACACCTTCTCTCGTACCGTATCTGCTGAGGGACTTGGTGAAAGTTGAGGAGTTGGAGATGTTGTAGGCTGAGTTCTGTTTAGGCACCAGGGCGATCACTGAGCCATCTGTCACCTGAAACAGGATTTTCAAGATCAGCTATGACTGCACAGAATGTCCCGCAGCAGGATTATAGTCCAAGCACACAATCACAATTTAGTTTGAAGGAGAAAGAAACAATAATGTGCAATCCAATCAATGGAGTGACACCAAGCTCCAGCAAGACAGCAAGCATTGTGGGATTTATGTTGAACTTGAGTACCTGGTAATGAGCCAAGGTGTTGAGTCTCTTCCAGTCGTTGTCTATCTTGGTGGTGACATCTTCGTCCTGAAGGATGATGCGAGCCATCCTTCCCTGCCGCCATTCTGTCACACACACACACACACAAAGAAGATACAGGTAAGGTTAAATGTGAAGAAACGGGGTAATGGGACATGGATTGCACAGATACACTCACCACCTGTCCTCCAAACAAAAAGTGAAGTTGCTATGACTTACTAAGGATGCTGACAGCATTACAAGTTCATTGACCTAATACATTTAAATAGGTACAGTGCATAACTGACATAAATTTAATTTCTAAAAACCTCCTCCTGCTTTAGAGAGGTCTTGTAACCCTTGAAATGATCCTTACCCAGGTCCATATCGGAGGCCTTTGGTCTCTGGGAGTATGGTGTGCCTTTGTACACAGCATCCAGCAGCTTCTCCTTCACCTGCGTCACTGTGTCACAGTTCAGGCTCTTCACTGTCACCTCGGGAGCGTTCTCATTCTCTGGGTTCACACAGTGCAGCGTCTAGAGGGGGGAGAGGGACAGAGGGCAAAGCACACAGGTCACATTTAGACCAGGAAGTCAGCATGGACTGGGAGCATTTACTATCGATGTGGGGAAGCATGACTCTGCAATGATTTTTGACCCGCAGCACTTCTTAAGGCAATTTAGAATCAATATTTAGCTGCAGAACATACATGCATACAGTGCATCTTTTGCTTTTTATTACTTTCATAAATGCATTTCATCAGAATTTTGGAAAAGTGCATGGTTCCTGATTTAGCAAGTAGATATTTCCAACTATCAAGTACATCTGTTTTAATGTGCAGTCTATTTGTTTGTATCCGCTAGTGTGTGTTTGTGCACTGACCAACGTCTTGTAGTCAATCTGCTGCCTGATGAGTTTGTCCTCGCTGAGGGAGTAGCGGGCCTCTCCTGTGATCGAGTCTATTGGTCCCTTTTCCATTTGCTGCTTCATGGCACAGTACAGCATGAAGAGGGGCTCGCCAGCACACTCCTGGAAAAGAGGAGGGGAAGTGGTCAAAGACAGTAGGAAGCGGGAGATGGATAGAAGCAAAAAGGTGAGAGGAGGACAGATAAAAAAAAGGGGGTCAAAGGAGAGATGAATACAATGGTGCAAAAAAATCTTCAAGCTTCGTAAATCTCTGTTTTTGTGTGTATGTGTGGAAGTGAGTGAGCAAGAAGGAGAGGGAACAGAGAGAGTGTGAGTGTGAGTGTGAGTGAGTGGCAATTGATGGAGGAGTTAATAGAAGGTTAACGACTGAGGGGTGAAAAACGCTTCGAGAAGCACTTTGGTGTGTGAGACGTGTCAACAAGGCAACGAGCACTGGGATGTTGGACCCTGTCTTTCCTTCCCCCGCTCTCTTTTTCACCTCTTTTTCACTCACTTGTTCTGCTGGCCTGTCATGTCAGCGCTCGCCTGCTTGTACAATGTCTAGATTCCTCTTTAAAAGAATAATTCTGCTTATTACAACTTGGGTCTTATTTTTGCAGTTTTATCTTTTCTGTTTGCAGTAATGGCACTGTACTCACTGAGGAATGCAGTAATGTCGTTAAAAAGAAGAACACAATTACAATAAAGGCCAAGACTGTGACAATGGGGCTCAAGTAAATGCTTTTGGTCTCAAATGAATTTTTTATGCCTAAACTGAACCAAACCTTAAACACAGTGGTGTAATATCAGAAAAAAAATGTTGAATCTCAATCACAACAAATAAGCAAATACTAATACTAATTTAAATACAATATTCTATATACACCATCTGTAAGTGGGCTATCCAAATAAAGAGTTACAATTGAATTATACTATAACAATTACATTTTGCAACAACAAACAAGCAACAAATTGAACTCCTCATGCAGAAACAGAGTGACCACGTGACTGCTCACGCTCTCAAACAAGCAGGTGCACAGGAGGACAAGTGAACCTTTAGAATAGGGTAATGGATAAAGGGATTTTTCTTCTTACTCCTGTTCCCTTTGGTAGGTAAAAGCTTTATCTATTTCCTCCCTTTGAACGACTACTTGACCTTTACCCGTCTCTATTCACACCTGGCTGAACCTTGAAATTGTTCCAGGACTCTCTTTTATGTGACCCCTAAAAACTCAGGAGAAAGAGAGGCGCTGAATTGCAGAGGTTAGATAAAAGCTGGGTTGGTAACCTTGCTGCTAGCTACAGCGGGTCTTTGCTTCAGTACTCAATTCATCCAGTCTCACCATTTCCCCGTCTTACTTTGCTTTGTACTCATTTTAAAACCTTTTTCATGTCCCTGCCACCCCCTTCTCATCCAAAACCACTTCAGACTATTTTCTCTCTACATTCTTAAAGTATTCACTGTTGTCCTTACTGTTTTTGCTCTTGTCCTAAGTTCATAAACACAACTGTTATAAAAGATTCCCAACAGCTTCCCTGGTAACCCAGTCCTCTGTCTCTGAACACAACTCTGGTTGTCCAGTCTCAGCATTTAGAGCCAAAACACACATACATACACATCCAAAACTGACACACTCTCACAGATGCTAACTGGGACCCCTGGGGACTTGGCTGGTTCTCTGTCCACCAGACTGCCTGTCCTGGCGAGGATTTAAGGCCCGCTGCTAACTGATTAGCTGCAGCGATGTTTGAATGTAGAGAATGTGCGTGTGGAAACCAGGATTTTTCGCAGTTTAAGCTGCAGTAATTCTCCTCTGATTCCATATCAGAGGGAGAGGAATTCAAAAAGAGAAAGAAAACAGACAGAAAGAGAGAAAGAGAAATGAGAGAATGCATTTGTGTAAGATCTCTGGCTTCCTCTTTTGCTAAGCCCCACAGCTCTGAAGGGGGACACAAACACACACATTCCTGGCTGTAAAAGAATCCAGTGAGCGACATAAAGAAAGGACAGGTTGGTGCGACAGGGTATGGCGATCACAACAACATGACCAGCTGTGTCTGTACAGCGCTTCAGACTGCAGATTCCTCCATTCAGAGAAAGGAGAATTTACCACATGAAAGGCCGAGGTAAAGGATAGGTAGCCTGCAGCCTCTGCCTTATCTAATGCTGCAGCTGTAAATGTGTGTGTGTGCGCACACGTTACTGAGGCATGTTTTTCTATTCTCAAATAGCAGTGGTATTAGTATTGCTTTAAAAGTTGTGTATGTGTGTGACGATTTTACCTTGAGGAACTTGTAAAGGAGGAAGGTGAACCAGTTGGTAAGCATCTTTTCAGCGACTGACTCCGTCCTGGAAGAGAGAGAGAGAGAGAGAGATGAAGGGGAAGGGGGATAAAAAGGGGAAGGTGAAGAGTGAGAGGGGAAGAACAGAAAAAAAGAATTAGAGAGTGAAATGATGGAAAAGAAAAGTAAGCGCTAAGCAGCACATAAACTGAAGCACAAAACACTAGGAGGTTTGGGGAGACATCCCAAAATGCTCAGTCGCGCCTCTGGCTACGATCTGTAGGCATAAACCAACATTTGCATCACTGCGATGGGGGAAAAGGCATTTAAGACACGCTTGCACATCAAAGAGAACACACAGCATAATCAATCGTGGTGCGGTTATCCTTCAAACAACCGAGCCCTTTCCCTTGCTCCCCTTCACTCACCCCACCCTCACATGCAAACAAATTAACTTGGCAAAACAAACCCCTCCATTTCTTTTTATTGTTTCACCCCCCTCCTAACATTTTTTTCCCCCCTCCAAGCAAACCCACTCGTCTTCATTAAATATACAGCAATTAGTATAATTCGCTAACTTCTCTCGTTAATCACAAACCTGCCGTGTAATGAGGGGAACCTCCGCACGTGCACGCTCTCGAGCCGACACACGTAAACAGGCGGCGAATGAAAACAGAGCAATTAAAAGGCATTGTAATTATGGACTTATTGTGTCTAATTTGTTAAGCAGCTGAAAGGGAGACCGGCAGTAAGGGTATGTTGGGGGGGAAAAGCAGGAGGGCCAAAAAGAGATTATTTCCCTCTCCGTCATCGTCCTCAGATTTACCTCCTGGCTTTCCACCTTCCTTCCTTTTTACATTAGAGAGGAAGACTGCTTAATTAGCCATCTCTCGTTTTCTCTTAGATGAATGGTGGTATGTATCAAAGATAACTGGAGTCTACTGCTGGGTTACTGGGTTGTCTAACTGGGCCACATTCCTAAACTTCTAGTGAATATTAGTCTTTTTGTCATTAGCAAGGCAGAGGGTGCAAAAAGGTGAAGAGAGGTGTATATTCTGTTGAGAAATGACAGCACAGGAAGATATTTTCAAGTCAACTTTGCACAGAAATTCAGTTTTTTTTTTTCAGGACAATTGAGGAATAGTAAAGGAATAAAAAGAAAACACAGGAAAACTAGGCCAATGTACAAGTGAAACCAGTGAAGGCCTGTAGCAGGAACGAGACGTGAACTCCTACGCTTCCGCAAGGCTCCCTGTTTGGCTGTTGTTTGATGTATGTGGAGCAGTTTTTTTTTTTCCTCATGGCTGTCAGCAAAATATAGTGGATGAAAGATGAGGCAAAAGGGAAAGGAATGGAGGACGATGGAGGCGAATACACCTGGACAGAACATGCTTTTGGGCATGTCAGGACATGATAGTGGGCGACTCGTAACATCATCTCATTCAGAGAAGCCACGTCCGTAAACCGATCCTTCCAAAAGTTTTAAAAATGTTCTACAGGAGGAGGGGTTGATGCAGCATTTCAGGCCACACGCAGTGATATAATACAAATCAAACCAAACGCACTCGATTCAAGAGCATTATATTACCGTACGGAAAGGAAATTCACATGGGAGCAGACTCCCTTCTGTGCTTTTCTGTGTATATGTCTAAAATTTTAAAAAGTCTATTGCAGGAAAAAGACCAAAACAGGGTGAACCATGTGTAATGATTGCAGAGCTTATTAATGCCAGCTCCCGAGGCTAGTGTAGTTAGCAGGGACAGCGTGTTGTGACCGTACGCCCCAAGAGGGGACTGGAAAAGGCTTCACACAGGCACACTGGCTGAGAGTCATTTATTTGATTAGATTTTTAATTAAATATCTCTCAGCGGAGAAGGAGGAGAGAGAAAAAAAAAACATAACTTTTTTATCATTTAATGTCTAATTCCAATTTATTTGGAGACAGGCCATTTCTCTAATTGTGTCTTTCCTTAAATATGTGTATCTTTTCTTGCCTGACTGCAGTAGCTAATTTTTCCTTCTTTCTCTCTCTCTCTCTGCCTATCTACTCTCTCACCATATTGCACCTTTCTACCGTCCTCTTCTCTCTCTCTCCCTCCATATGTTTCTCCTTCCATCAATTTGCCTCCAGCCCAAGTCTCTCACCAGACATTTTGCCCTCTCTTTCTGCCAATCACCTTTTCCCTCACTCCCTCTGCTCCATCCACCTTTCTTTCACTGCCTCTTTCACCTCAAATTCTTCCGCCACCTTTTCCCCTTCTCTCTCTCTCTCTCTCTCTCTCTCTCTCTCTCTATCCCTCATACTCTCCCTTGTGAATCCTTCTTTCCTCCCTTTACATCCCTTGTACCGTTCCCCTCTCTACCTTCCTCACTGTGTATGTAGGAGAGAGGAGAGTGAGGTCTGTCTGACTGCGGCTCCATTGGGAGTGTGTGTGTGTGCTCAGGGGTGTAATCCTCTCTGACAGGGACAGGGTTAAAAGATAGAGACGAGGTAACGTCACATAGGCCTCTAAAAGCTATAGTCCCTTGTCCACTGCCTTCCTGCTCCATAACTTCAGCTGTATGAGGAAAAACAAATTGATCTCACGCAGTATCATCCTCTATTTTCTTTGATTTTCTGTTGTCTTCCCATTGCTTGCTTTTGCATGTGCGTTACCACTGCCATGACAACAGGAGGGCAACAAATAGAGAACAATGACAAGTAACAAAACTTTTTTGTTGTTTTTGTTTTTTGAAAGCCAAATGGTCAAGGTGCCCTCATTCAGTAGGATGCCACTCCTCAAGGACACCCTACAGCGGTGAGAAGTACGATAAACAGAGGGACATGACCTCAAACTTGAACCCTCAGTGGGGCAACTATCTGTGCATGTTTTTGTGTAGACTTCGAGTCGGCTTCAACCCCTCTCCCTGCCTGTTTTCGTACCTCCTGAGTAACAGCTTCGGGTGATTCTTGCTCTCCAGGTTTTTGTCGATGAGGTCAGACAGGAGCTGTTTGAGGACGCCCGTGGCATACTCCATCTCCCCCTGCAGCGCCGTCATGATGAGGGAGGCCACGTTACCCCGGTCTCGCATGGAGAAGGACCGCTGCGCCTCCAAGGTGCGGATGAAGGTCAGCAGGAAGTGCTTTTTGGTCAGTAGCTGGCCAAACAAGGTCAGGGCCTTCTCCACATTAGCAGGGACCTGGAGGGGAGGGGACGGAGGTGATGATGGGGAGGAGTGTGAGGAGAGGACAAGAGGGATGTGGAGGGAAGACAAGTAGCCATTGGTTGGACATGGGGAAGACAGAATTGAAAGGGAAGCACAGATGGATGAAGGAAAGGAAAGGAAGTAGTGAAAAGGAAGCAGGGAAATGAGGGTAGGGAAAAGGAGATAAGGGGAGAAAAAGAGGGAATGAAGGGAGGGGTTAAAAGTTAGAAGGAGGGAATAGAGAAAAATAGACGAAAGGAAGTAGGAATAAGAAGAAGAGTGGGGTGGGGAAGAGGTTTAGATCAGGATGAAGAGGAGGATGTGGAGAAAAGAATTGGTTGTGAGTTATAGTTTAGAAATGGATTAATGAATATGTGTGAGGAACAGGAATATCAGATGAAGTGTACATTGACAAAAAGGCCACATGTGCACACACACAGACACTCACAACATATTTACCTACATCCCAGGAAAACCAGTTTCCAGGTGCATCCATAAAACAAGGCTTTCAAGGCTCTCACTCTTGATTTACTACTTATTATTGTCCGAATGCACTCACCCCTTTTCCCCCCCAAGTGTCTCTCTCTTTCCTCACGGCTCCTACCCCTCCTTTCCACTGATTCTCTTCCTCTCTCAAAGCAATGAGCAGGTCCTCCCCCCTCTCAGGGAGAGGAATGGAGGTTTGAAGTGAGAATGTGAGCTTCATGCTGTAATAAGAAATTGATCTGCCTGCTAGCGCACTACTGTGGCTTGTGATTGCCTGGGCCATACAAATGAAAATCCAATGTTGTGCTACACTTTCCCTTTGGAATACAGTTGATAGCACGGGCAGATACCTGAATGTCTCGGACTCCCCCGTCCCTTCGGCTGCCACCTTACATGCATGTCAGTGGAGCGCCACTGTGCATTTCCATGTGATCTATGTCTGCGAGTCTAATGTATACAGAGAAATGATGGAAGTATGTGTGCATGCTGTGTTACAGTGTCCACACAGCCGAGCTTCATGTAAGTGATAGAGTGTTCCCTCTGGAGAAAGGAGCAGTAGTTTTTTATTGAATGTGTGAACACTGCTTTTTTCTGGAGACTCAAACCAGCTTGGTCAGGTAGAGGCAATCTATCACTTGTACCAAGACTCAGTGGAGCTCAGACATTGCTCACTCCCCTAAAAAAGAACTGTCTCTTCACTGCATTACATCAAACTGGAACTTGCCTGGAGAACTACTTTCTACTAAGTTAATTTTCTTACTAGTTTGGGCTTGAACACTCTCCAACTAAGAAGCTGTAGATGAAAGTTGTTTGGTGGACCGATAGTTCACATCTAATCCACACGATGGACGCTCTTATCTTACCGCAGTGAGTTAGTCATTTCCAACTTTCCAAATTTTCATTGTTCTAAAGTTTTCCCAGAAACTGTATTACATGTGCTGTTAGACTTTCACTTGTTTTGGTCCAAATGTGGAGTTTCAATATCAGTGATAATAATATAAATACCTTTAAGTTTTTGCATTATAAACCCTAAATACTTATACAGATAGAACAAACTTTAAAAGAAATAATCCCTTCAAAGTTGCAGAAATTACAATATCAAAAAAAAAATCAAAACAAAAATTTCTGCTGGATTTATGCTTTGTCTTCCAGGCACACTGTTTTCACAAATTTTATAAATTTAAACACAAAACATTTAACAATTTGGTTCTTTTGTCTATCCATTAAAAGAGTCTTTGCTCAAAACCTCTTCTTCAAACAGCCCTTTCCTAATGACATATCTAATATACACACACACACACACACACACACACACACACACACACACACACACACACACACGCACACACACGCACACACACGCACGCACACACACGCACACGCACGCACACGCACGCACACACGCACACGCACACACACACAGAACTTTCATTCATTCACTTAGTGCGTGTTTGTGTGTGTGGGGCGCTCTCTACTGACCCGTACCTCCATCTCCTTGAGCACAGGATGGTCCTCTATCCCAGGAAAGAGGACCCTCATGGCGTAGGTGCGGTAGTCCAGGAAGGGGATTCCTGCTCCGTCCAGCTCCTGAGTGAGTTCATGGATGTCTGTCTGCAGCTCTGCAAAGGCTGCATGAAGGATAAGACAGTGGTTACAAATATATCACGAAGGCTGTCTTACTCTAAGTTTCAAATGACAGACAAATTTCTCAAAGTAAAAAAGGCTTAAATCAGTGGATTTTTAGAATTAGGATATAACTGTTGGAAATAATTAGTCTTCCGTATGGACAAAAGAAAACTTGTTTAAACAGTTTACAAAAACACTGCTTCTCTAAGTGTAAAACCTCTTCAGGTGTAAAAGAGGAATTTTCCTGGAGAATAGTTTTGTTTTAAAAGAAATGTAGGCTGTGTGTAATCAACTGTCTAAAGTGAGTAGCAAAGAAGCATTCATTAAGATGTACAAGTTGGGAATTATTACTTTAAAGCTGGTCATTACTGGCTAAAATCCTCCCACTTGAAGTTCAAGTAATGATTATAATCTTTTCCCAAAAAATAAATAAATGAGGAAACACTTAGAAAACAGGCTGAATGGAAAAGCTGAAGAATGTAATCAAACCTCAAAGCCTGCATTTTCAGAAACAGGATGTTTACAATAGAAACAGGTGAACTTGAGGAAAAGACGGAGGCGTATGGAGGAGTAGTGGTGAAAAGCAGCACTGTGTGAACACTCGCTGCGCTGAGAGAGGAGAGAAGAAGGAGAGGAAGGCTAGAGGAAGGTGTTGTGGTACTCGGAGGGGAGTTAAGGATGGATATGCACAAAGAACATGAGCCTGTGAGTACACACACACACTACATGCTGCCACAGCACATATACACACACACATACACACTTTTCGTGTCTTGCCCCACAGCTGAACACATAACCTAGTGCCCAGATGATTTATGTGAGTGCATGTGTCAGTGTTTTTACACATTTTCCATTCCCAGCGAGTGAGTGTTCTGACCCCATTCTGTATACTCCAGTGGCTTCGCAAGTTCACATCTAGTGGGAACAAATGGGATCAAATCTATTCTCTCACTCACATCCCATACAATAGCGCATATAGCTAATGCCTTTGCAGCACTGCCTTGGTTCTATTTCATCAATATAAAACTCCCTTAAGGACAAAATATACAGCTATACAGTTCCATTAACTCTACCGTGTGTGTGTGTGTGTGTGTGCGCCATCCAAAATACACCAACACATGGATACACAACCCAAACAAATAACGTACTAAAGCCCAGACTAACAGATGGTTTGTGTCACCCTATCCCTTTTTTCGTATCTCGCTTTCGCTCCCTCTTTCTTCCCTTCAAAGTGACATCTTAGAGGTCACCTCTCTCTCCCCTATGGTCGCCTCTCCTCTGCTCCAATGTTTTTCTCCCCTCTTGTTAGGTTCCCTCGTGCCATCCATCTCTCTCTGCATCTCTAATCGCTCTCTCTACCCTGCCACGTCTCTTCTCTCCATTTCTTTTCTTTCATGTATATTTTAAGGCAATATTTTTGCTTCATTTCTGTTTGCTGCTCTTTTCACAGGGACTTGCCCAGAAAAATAAAAGTAGTTACTCCAACTTCCTATTATCCATTCCTTATTTATTTCCCATCTTCCCCATATAGTCGCATTACTTCTTTTCCTCCTACTGTATTCATCCCTTCTGCATACACATTTTTATTTAGCTTTATCTTCCTCTTTTTATCTCCACTTTCCTCACATCAAACTTCCATATCTCCATTTTTAAAATCCCTCTCTACCAATATCTGCTTCTGTTCCTGCTAACCCCCACCCCCCCTCTCTCATAATCTTCCCATCCATCTCTTCTTCAGTGCCCGCCTCCCCCTCCCTTTCTCCACTCACAAGTTGTCTGACTTATTTATCTCCCCTGCTCCGTCCCCCTCCGTCCATCCATCCTGTTGTCGTCTTCCAGACAGTGGTGACAGCAGGGGACAGACAGGGTCAGGACACCTGAACTCACTGCCACACACCCCAGCCAATCATTGTTTGACCTGCTGTGTGAGTTTATGTGTGTGTGATTGCAGGTATAGTTACAAAAGAGCAGGACATGAAGACTTGAGCATCAGGGAACTGTTGTGAAGTACATTTGTGCACACACACACCCACACAGGAGAAAAACTGATGACTAACAGTCAGATCATGTCAATCTCATGTACGTTTGTCACCATTTCTGTAATCTTTACATGGATAGCGAAAAAGCTACCTAGCTGGTGGAGGTTTTTCTAATTGGAGACAGCAATTTAGAGTTCTGGATGCAGGCCACGCTTACCTAAAAAGGGCAGTCTTACAAAAGATGAGTTGCATTATGGGAAGTGTAGGATCTGTCCTTTTTGAAGCTTGACCCATATTAGGGAAATCAGAATATTCTTACATAAATCAGTTCCCCATTTTTACTGAAATGCAATGCAACATTGTTAAAACATTTTTTTAATACTGATTATCTGTCAATATTTACTCTTTCAACATGTTTGTGCTGCACAGTGACACCCTTGATTCTAAACCAGAACCTGCAGATCCTCTTTGGACACCTCTACTTGTAACTTGGCTACAACTACATTGTATAGATATTTGATGTTTACAAAAGCAGTGCAACAAGTGAAGTGATCTCTAAAACAAATGTATTCTGATGATCACAGTCATCAGTATTCTCCTTCTCTTTCTCCCCATCTGCTTCTCTCTCTCTCTCTCGCTCTCTTGCCAGATAAACCAGTAACAGCATCAGTAGGCTCTCACTGGATCCATGCAGTCTCCTGCCAAATGAATATATGCTAATGTACTGGTGTGTAAGTCTCTCTCCTCCATATCTCCCCTGCTTCAGTTGTTGCCAAACCCCTCCCTCCTTACTATCCCTCACTTCCCCACCTCTGTGCCCTGTATCTATCTAACCTCCATCTCTCCCTCCCTCTCTCAGTGTGGATGGTAGTGAGGCCAGCCAGGCGGCTCTCTCATGGGGTGGAGAGCCAACATCTGGTGGCTGGCTCAGATCAAAGTACTCCTCTGGAAACACACCAACACCCACGCACACATGCACACACGCGCACACACACACACATAGTACTGCCACCTAACAGCAGGGGGACAGTTGGCAGTGAGAGGGAGGGAGAAATAGAGAACGGAGGAGAAGGCAGATAGAGAAATGGATAGGAGTGTTGAATGGAAGTAGTGCAGCTTTTGAGGTAAGCTGCTGCAAGGGGGAGATTTACACAGAGTTATTTAGGGACATGGGGGTTATTTGGGGAGAAATATGAAGAGAACCATGTAGGGAGAAAGATAAGAATAAACCAAGAGGACAGCAAGCAATATGTCACTTTTAAGGTTTTTTTTCCAGTTAGCTTCACGCCCCTCTCGTGACAACATATTGTCCAAACTCACCTTCTTTGCACTCAAGGGCCACTCTGGATTCCAGGTTGTCCATCTGCAGTTGCAGCCGTTTCAGGGTGCGGTCGGCATCTCGCGACTTCCTCTTATAAGCAATCAGCACTGCAATGATGACTAGCAAAAGCAGGCCACCACCTCCTCCTATACCGATGATGGCAGGCAGGGTGAGCAGGCTGTCTGAGTAGATCTGCAAGGTCCCTGGTGAGTATTCAAAGCCCCCAACACGCACCTAGTAGACAGACACAAACAAGCGTTATGCTCTCTGGTTTGTTTAGCGGGTGGATGAGAGATGACATGAATGCACATGTTATGCATGACAAACATCATTTTGCCATTTTTAAAGTATCTTTATCTGCATGAGCTACAGTTCCACATGGTGACAGATTTTAGGCCTACACCTGGCTACAGCCACTATGAATCCAGCATAATAATAAAAAATTATGCAAGGTGCCAATGTTGAATCCCACATTGCATTTATGCTGGCAATCCAAGCTGTGCAGAGTTGAGCCAAGTGCAGGCCAAAAACTCCCTGCAACCCTTTATATCTGGGTTGGGGGAGGCAACATCTGTGCCCTGGGGCTGTCTTTGGATCCACTAAGACACATACAAGTATACACAGTCACACATTCATAGGACTTTCAACCATATCACATCAAAACAGTTCTGGCCTGCAGAACATGTGAGTAAAAAGGAAACATTGGGATGTGATTTTCCCCCTCGTCTTCTTTTCTCTTTATTCTATCTTCAACTGGCTTACGTCTATGAAATACCAAATGGAGGAAGGTAAAAATAGACGCAGACCTCTTACGCTACTAGCCATTTTTTGGTCTCTATTGAATATCAATACTGTTCAAATCCCAAGGAGGATGCCAGCCAAACGAGACCGATCAAAAGCGCCTCTAAGACATAAATACAGTTGCAACGGCACCGCAAACAGTAAAAGAGATGGAGTGTCTGTGTTTGTGAGTGTGCAGCTATATGAATCGGGAGGAGAAATCTAGAGTAATTGAAGAGATTTAGGTCTGATGGATTGGGAGAAAAGAATAAGATGAATGAATGAAAAGGCAGGAAGTGGACTGACATAAAGCAGGGGGATAAATAGCAGAGCAGAAACAGTGGAGAGAACAGGAGGTATAGAAGAAGACGAGCTGAGAGCCTGGAAGAAATGTGGAAGCCAGATGCTTCAGATGTGGAAAAAAAATGAAGTGCAATGATGAAATAACAGGTACTTAAAATTTGTATGGCTGTATCAGGTTAAGTCAAGTTCACATAATGAAGACAGGCAAAACACTCAGCAAACAGTAATGTGGACAAGTATTAAAGTTCTACTCACAGTGACTTTGTGTTCTCCGGTCAGGTTGGGCCATTCACACAGCAGCTGGCTCTCAGACAGGGTGAGAACACAGGGCGTCTCCCCGATGAGCACCGTGTAGTTCAGCTTAGTGTTTCCTGGGGCTGAAGGAATTAGGTTGCGGCCCTGGAAACAGACATACACACATGGTTCGGTTACTTACATGAGGTCTAAGTCTGAGGTGGTCCGCACAAATAGAATAATAATCATAGAGTATAAAAGGGATACACTGTAACTTATGTATGCTGTTAAAAAAAGTGTGTGTTTCTGATTGGCTGACAGGTATCGGTCAACAGTGTGCCAGGTACTTTAAACTGCAAGTAACTATAGCAACAGTGCTTTTGCTTAATATTCCCAGATAATGCCTCTCAGAGGAACTGGCCAAAATATGAGTTAAACAAACCTTAATATGGATTATGACTGTAACAGAGCTGACCTTGTTTTTCTGTAGTAAAACATGCTTAACATTGTCATAATACACACAGGTGTTCTTATTCAGTCTTTTTCACATTCACACAATTACACAAATTCAAATTCAGTGGTAGAAACACTGCACTGAATTAAATATGAAAAAAAAGTGAAAAATATAAATTTTACTAAATCTAGGCAATCTAGGCAAGTGAATAGATTTGGATTCAGATCTGGTGGCACAGGGCAGGCACAAGTAAAAATGTGTTGGTTACATGAAAGTGTTGACAACTAAAGTGCATAAATTCTCCTCTCCTTCATTACCTCTACCTACCCCTCCGCATCCTAACCCACTATGCTCTGCAGAATGCGACGAATTAATTGCTGGAAAATTTTCGATGAACGTCTAATTTCTCCGCAATTATTTAATAGGATGCCATTTCTCTGCTGCTTATTTCTGCAATTCTTTACCCGGAGCACAGTGGGGCAATCAAAGCTTTTCATTATAGAATTATATTTAAAGTTAAAGGGGGAGAGAGGCATGATTCTTCTTCATTTCTAAAAACTCCACCCTGATAGGTCGAGAGAAAAAAGGCTTTCGCTTTCCATGAAATTGCATGATAATTTTCTCTCGCTCCTCAGGCTTTGAAGTTCAAGGGGGGAGAGGTGAAATGACAAAAGACAGTGTAGGTGGGTGGGGCGAAGCCTTTCTAAATGTGCTCTGGATTTAAATGAGTACTCCCTTTATTGGCTCAGAGTAAACATAGCTATGAAGTCTCTCTTCAGAAGTTAAGACAGAAATCTGAGCAGGTGGCATGTCAACGCATAGGTCCACTTTATAAACATTACTTTCCTTTGCAACTGGTTTTAAAGGGGATGTTTTAGAAGAGACCTTTTTCCCCTTAAAGGTCTCCAAACCCCCATTGGAGCAGGCAAAGAAATAACATCTTTCAAAGTTGAGGCACATCTGAAAGACGGCTCCGTTGAAAGAAAACCTCTCAAAAGGAAGAGGAAGGAGGGAGTAAAGTGTCTGTACAGGAATGTTTGGAGCAAATCATTTCAAATGCCTCTCAGTGTCTTATCAGTTGTGTTGGATTCTGACTGGGAGGTTGCAAGATTTTCTAAAATAACCATTTGTGAGATCAAGCTTTAAACGTTGATGACAATACTCGACATTACTGGAAAACTGCCATCTGCTATTAACGCTCGTCGAGTAGTGTTAAACCTGCTTTTTTCCTTTAGTCTGAGTGTGTTTTACACATTTCTTACAGATGATGCACATCCAATGCACAAACTGCAAAAAAAAAGACAGAAAAGTTGATTGGGAACACAAAGACAGGAGAAAGGAAGCTGAAAGCAAAACAAAAAGTCGAGAGAAGAATATAGAAGAATATATAGAGAAGAGAAAGTGGGTGATGGATGTAAAAGCAAAGTCAGGTAGAGACAAGGCCAAAACAGATCAATGCTAAAAGTACAAGGCAATTTACCTTGAGTATGAGTGGTGAGCTGGGCTTCAGCTCCAGCATGCCCGAGGGGCTCAGCGGTTCGAACACAGGGTCCGGGTGGTAGCTGAAAGTCTCATTTACCACCAGCACAGAGCGCACGTCATCCATGACAAAGCCGATCTCATCAGGACTGCTGCCTGTCTCCGAGAAGCTTTTGTCAGACCCGGCTACAGAGGGCGCCAGACACACCATCACAGTGTTGTTCACAACCGTACAGTTCTAGAGAAAGGGAAGATACACAGCAAGGAGTGAGCAAAGAGAAAAATAAAGAAGGGGATGAAAACAGGGAAAAAAAATATAATAAACAACTAAATTAAATTTGATGAGGTAATTTCCCATCTCACAACCTTTAAAAAACCTTCAACAAACCTTCAACAAAAGGGGAACTTTTCCAGATCCTTACACAAAAGATCATGTTAACTAATCAACGAAAGACTGTATATGATTGCTGAAACAGGGTTATGTGATATGAGTGATTAAATGTCTCCGTAATGACATAATGAGGAAGAGGCTGGCTTAATAACATCAGTGTTGTAATCAGTGTTGATATCATCTAGAAATCCCCCGTGGGCTTCGACACTTAAGTCAGTCAGCGAAGAACAAATTAGGCTGTAATGACATACGGAGAAACAGGAGAGGTCAGCCAGTAGCTGGTAACGGTTAGACAGTGCAGACCTTTTCATAGTTTCACACAATGTTATGGCCTTATGTCCTATATGTCACGTGCTAACACGCTCACTAAGACACAGGTGGTGTAAAATCACACGGACATAGAACAAAACTGTATTTATAGGTCAATAGAAACATTAGGCAAGCAAAATAGAAAATGACTGCAGAGAGGGGGGGACAAAGGAAAAAAAGTAGGGATATTTTTATTTTCAGCTAAGAGCAGGAGTGGGAGAAAGGTTAGCTAAGCCCCGTGGTGCTAGGTGAAGAGAGGGGGATTTGCCGGAGCCGCTTTATTGCTGGTTGACATTTCAAAGGTTAAACTGCTAAAAGGAAATTCAACATCAAAAACAAACAGAAAATGGGCCCTTGGCTGGTTGACCGAAGGGTCAGGTGTGTGTGTCTGTGTCTGTGTCCCAGGAGTGTGTTATAGTCTGAAAATCAGTTTTTCCACAGAGAGGGTGAGAGACCCACCTGTGTGTCTATATTGGTCCTGCTCCGCCTCACTTGCCAAGTCAAGGCACTTCTTTTTTTTTTGTTTTGTCAATAAAAAAAAACTGTGTGCGGGTGTCTGGATCTGACCGCTTACATTTTCTGACTTGGCAGCTCCATACTTGGCTCTCATTTTGGGCTCCTTGATCGTGGCCAGATTGGTTCCAGTGATGGTCAACATGGTTCCTCCGCTGAAAAAATGAAAGACATAAGACTTATTGCAGAGAAAATCCAGACAAACACAATTATGTAATGGTACTGGGGAAATAAAAACAATTCTACATTCATCTGTGTCCCATATTACATGTGTCTCCTGCTGTCCTTTTTTTACTTGCAGTGTCCAAGAAGATAGACTATTCAACAGGCCTATCAGCAGAGATAAATGTTAATAAATGTGTTCTCTGTGGGAGCCAAGAGAGCTCTTCAGTTGGCGATTTACCATTAATGCTCACTCCTGCTGTAGCCTTTCGCCTGCTTATTCATGGAAGCCCATTTTCAGGTAATGATAGTAACGCTAAAGCCCTTGCATGAATGTTAAAAGCTTCTTTAAACTGATATGGAGGCTGGAGGGAAGAATAATCGAATATGTAGCATTACTCCTGAGAGCCGAAGCTTTTGGCCTCTCCTCAGCACCTCTCTAAAGCCAGGGGAGATATTTTCAGAGTGTATTAAAGTTGCACTGTGGTATTTTTCAGCATGAGATACACTCAGCAACTGTGCTGCTGTCAGTCGCTCTGACATGTTCTGCAACCTTTACACCTGTGACCTATTCAGGATGTGACGCTGACCAGCAGAGACATGGGTAATATGGGTGAGAGTCCTATTCCCCCACATAGCCTTCTTGACAGCCTCTGCTGGCCTGAGAGGGTGAACTTTATCTGATGTGAGGCGTTCTGACAGCAGCTAAATAAGTTAGCATGCAACTTAAAAACTGGAGTGGGCTAAGGCGAGGTTTCAAACCTAGTGCCACTGTGAGTCACAACCACAATGAATGAATGAAAAAAACCTGAACATATACAAATGGCTAGTATTAAGTTTCACTGAGGCAATGATGCATACAAAAAAGGGCACATCATTCAAGTGTTGGAAAGAAGAAAGCTCTTCTCTGAGAATATCCGCCATTTGAGTGGCTCTAGTGGTTTTTCTTCTGTGGACACAGGGCACACAAGACAAAACATACATATGCAGGGAGTGGGCTGTGTTTTGCTGACGCCAGATGGAGTTGGTATCTGAGGCAGAAAGGTGAGGCCAGGCCTTAAGGTGAAAGTGGCCTTTGGAAGGCTGAGGAGATAGCAAGACGAGCGTATAGGGCTTTTGAGAGACCTGAAAATATTTTGGGATACTATTTAAGTTACTTTTTTGTTGGTGGAATACCAAAACACAGTCAAATCAGCTTTGTACCAATATGACCAATATTCTATCAGACGAGAGCTATCTTTTCTACACATACGCCTTACACTATATACTGTGTGCACTGTACTATACTGTGTAAAAAAGGTGGAGTGTCACGCAATCTCTGCAGTGCCACGTATCTGCGTTGTTAGCCTGAGAACCTCTTTCTGACAGGGAGCGAACATGTCTAAGCCATGTCAGATTTGTGTTTTGGACAAGAGAGGCTATTTGCAATGGACCCCGCAAAAGGGTCACCAAAGGGGACGCAGCGACAAAATAGCTTGGTAAATAAAAGCATGATTGGCTCGGAGAACCACGCACCTACTCCTGTGGGAGCGCTGAGTGAAACACCAAACACATGCCAAGCGCTGAAGTTATTTCCCCCGAAGGCTGGAGCCAACACTTTCATTCTCGTTTCCCATTGCCTGCCCCTCAACCTTTCATTCATCCCATTCCAAATGAGACTTCTCATCCGCTCACACCTCTTTCACATGATGAGAGACTTTGTCTCCCTGCAGAGTTTTAAACGTGGCTCCCATTTTCAGTAGTGGATTGCTACACAGTCTGTGTATGGTGGAAAAATCTAATGTGGGCTGTTCTAAGAGGTGATACTCTCAAACAAAAGGCTATACAAATATACTGCATATAAGTCAGAGTTGCCTTGATAACAGAACAATACTGTGATCTTGATTGGCTTTTAATTTGAAATGACACTGGCTTTTAATTTGAAAGTGAGCTTCTTTAAGCTTCTTTAAAAGTGACAGGGCTACGTCATGCAACTTGTGCAAGTAGTTTAGTTTTCTAAGTAAATACAACAGAAATCCAAACCAAAAAACTCAGCAAATAACATATGTTATGTTCCTGGAACTATACTTTTGAAGTAAATAAGACAGTTAAGAGTGTGTGTGTGTGTGTGTGTGTGTGTGTGTGTGTGTGTGTGTTTGTATGTAGTTTCTGAGTTTCTGGGTCATGCTAGTGAGCCCATTAGCATTTAGAAGCTCCGAGCTTCTTTTTTTTTCCCTCTTCTCTTTTCTCCACAACACAGCTTGTGTTTGCACAGGAAATCTTCCTGTGGCTATGTAGTCTCATTTCAATAAGTCAAGTAATATTTAAAGATACATCTCTGCTGCAGCTCATCAACTAGCAGTGCACTGCTTCAGGAGCCTCCTTTACTGCTGTTCCTGCTCTCAAAGATTTACTTTTGAAACATAAAGATAAACAGAATAAATAATATGACTTTGAAAACCAAGACGAGTTTGAAAATGGAGAGGAATGTTTAGTTTTCTTCCAGACTGAGGCGGGAAGTATGCTGGCAGAATAATACATTTATCATCTTTTATATAGAGTTCATATTTCAGTTTAGTTGGCTATGCTCCTTGAAAAAAAGGCATTAATGTATGGCACAACCTCCACCAGGGATTAATAATGTATTGATGCATTTGTATCTGTTCTACAGATGTACATCAAGCAGAATCATAGATCAAACAGTGTGGATGTAAATTATAAATACCATGAAATAACCATAGTTGATTACACACAAGGTGCAGCAGAATGCACCAATTTCTGCCTATATTATGCATACAAATTAGGAGAGAGACAGCTAGGCAACACAGAAAATCCTCCACATTCTTGCAAAAGGTTCGTCTTTGCTGCACCCACGCAAGCCTACTGAAAGACTGTCTGATTGCGTCCTTACCTGGCGATACTCCAGTCGGGTTCGATCTTGAGGATGGTGGGATCATCTGTATAGTTGAACTTGACCTCTGGGTTCCTCAGCTCAGCAGCGTTGATGTCCACCATGACCGGGGTGGTGCCTGGGGCTTGTCCTGCCGGGGTCACACACACTATCTCCTTGTTGCTTCGCCTGGAGGAGCAGGGGATGATGGGAAGACAGGATAGAGAAAGAGAGATGTTACATATAAAAGGTCGCTGATGGCCTGTGTGCTTTGTGCTCCAAGGACGTATACCAGTAGGTCTTGAAAGGGATTTGGACTATTTGGGATCGGACTCTCTGACAGGGTATAAGATACACAGAATAAAAAGAGAGTGCACAGGAATAAAAAAATAACTCATAAATTATTTATCAGATGCGACAAAAAAGCAGGCGCTCACACACATAATGGTGACACAGTTCCTATCCACAAGGCCAACATCTTTCAGTCTGTCCGGCTGTGGTTTCATCAGCCCGAATCACAGAGTGTTGTACTTCAAAGCCCTCTCTCTTTCCGTCTGTCTTTCTCTCTATGTCTGTCTCTCTTTCCCTCCTGCGTTTTCTCTGGCTGACAGATCTGAAGTGGCAGATCAGGCTGGTCGTCTCTCTGTGTGATGTAACTCCCTCCCTAGCAGACAGGCAGCCAGCTGTGACCTGCTGGGAAACTTTGTGCTGCTGCCAGAAACTTTGTGCTCCACTCCAGTGGCTCATTGCACCGTCCCCTCCCCGTGTCATGCGAGGGGGACACACTGCTGGCCGAGCCACAGGAGGAATGGTGACCTGCAAGGCAGTATGTGTGTGTGTGCGTACTTGCATACAGTACACACGTAATCAGTGTGTTGTGCAGGTGCTTTACATTGTCTGTGAATTTGCATATAAATTCAGTGCCCAGGTAAAGGCTTAAAATTGTGTATTAGATGTTTTGTGTCACTTTATCGCCTGCTAACATCCTACAGTGTGCAAACAGGTGCGTGTACATTTGTGCAGGCATGATGGCAGGTGGCACAGTGTGAAATTTTTATCATGAGTAGAACAAGCCGATCCGCACACAAATCCTCCCCCGTTATCTGCTGTGAAAGTGAAATCCGCAAAAAGACGGAAGATGATGCGGAAGATGAAAGAGTGAAAACCCATTTTGGCGGCTGCATCCCAGCGCCTTGATGGGGTGGGGTTGGGTTGAGTTGGATTCAGGAGACTGAGCGAAAGAAAAGCAAAAACGTGTTTTTGTCGGACACATCCCCGCTGTCTGCCAGGAGGCAATTTCTTAGACTGAGAGGGGACTAAAGAGGGGATGAAGATAGAAGAAGAAAAAATACAATATAAAAAAAGAAACAGGTTTTCCACATTCCACCAGTGCTGCGTTTCCATGGCGACCGTTTTCACAACACTGTCGCCTTCGAGGGCGCCTGTGGTGCCGCGTATGTATTTTTGACAAGGTTGTGGCCACACAAAAGAAAGCCAAGAGGGGATAGAGAAAGAAAGAAAAGAGAAGGAAAGAAAAGGGGTTGCAGAGGAAGATAAGAGGATGAGTGACTTGGGGTAAATAGGTTTTGATTAAAGCAGAGGGCCTACTGAATACAAAGACACATTAAAGAGATGGACTCAACCAGTTCATTACTTTGGCCATAAAGGTTATTGCTGCTCAGTGAATGAAAGGCCAAGACTATTATGTTCACCTTTCTTGGGATGTGCTACAGAGCTTTAAATTGGCCTTTACTTTTTCTTTTGATATGATATAAAAAGAACTTGATGGGTCCAAGCTCATTAGTTTAACCTGTCACTTGTTGCCTGAGAGAAAGGAACCACTAAAATAAAAAACACCAGTGTTGTAGAGAATTTGCCTCAAAAGAGAAACAAGAAAAGCTCCAATGGAAAACTGTATAAGAAAACATGCAAACATTCAGCTGTAAACTCCTTTCAGTACATAGGTGCTTGTTTTAGTTCTCTGACAATCTTTTCTCTGAGGTTTCTTTTCTCTGCCATCTGCCAGACACCATACATGAGTGGATTTAGTCCAAAGCTCAGTTTGCTGTCACTTTGCCAGGAAGGGACTCAAAGAAACAATAGAGTTATTGGCTGGAGGAATTAGAGTCATATCAAATTGGATCTTTGTCTCCTTTTCTTGAAGCCCTGGCACAATCTCTTGTAGAGTGAGTGACAAACCGACAATAATGGCAGCAGATTATTCTAAAAACTAAAAAAAAAAAGGAACAAAAATTCTGTATTTCAAACATTAGCTCTAAGCATGAAAAAGACGAGTTAGCAATTACCATTCCTTCCAAATTATAGTCATACCTCTGACTAAATGAGGGCCATACATTTAAGTCATTCACAGCACAATTGAGCAATGATATCAGCTCCGCCGAGAGAGGCTAAACTGTCTTTCTAACAATTACAGCAATGTATTTGTCATACCCAGGAAAAAAAAAACTATATAACCAGAATAATTTAAGACTGAAGAACAAGAAAATATGGAGGTGGCAGAATTTGTCAGCCTTGGAAGAGTAAATTGAGGGTTTGCACAATCTAGATTTTAAAACATTATCAAAAGCTTTGCAGTGAAAGAAATGTGTGTAAGGCATTTTTACAGCTAATTTAAATAATTGTGTTTGTTGAAAATCGCTCCTATCTATGAGCTAACAAAACAGGTCATTTGGGTTCACTCACCTCTCGAAGCGACATGGGTGAAGTCCTATCTTCACGGATACAGCACTGCCTGCATTGAGATGACTGCCTTCAATAGTGATCCTTGTTCCTCCAGACAGCGGCCCAGTGGAAGGATGGACACGGGTAAAGTACGGAGACTAAGGAGACACATATGTGCAGAGGACAGGCAGATCAGTAATGGCTACTGGCCTTCACCAGAGTTGTCAAATACAGTATTAAAACATTGTAAAGGCTTTGCTTTAGATTACAACACACACACTTACCACAAAGATGAAGGCCTTGGTGGAGACTGCTTTGTAGTCCTGGTGAATGCAGTCCCTTACACACACTTCTACCTGAGCCTCCTGCACCCTGTAACCTGTGGCATCGTTCAGCCGACACACAATCCTGAAAAAGGGAAAGAAGTGGAGAGATGAGTTCCATTACCACCAAAATAAGTTTATTTCTGGCCAAACTGGGACCAAGTGAAAGAAAAACAGCGGAGGAAGCAGTACAGAATAGATAATAGTGCAGCATTTTTTTCTGCTTTGTTCTGTTTAAGTCAGAAAGAAACTAGAAAAATAGTTAGGAATAAACAGTTTCTGGAGCCTTGCTCATAAAAATAACAAAAAGCAGACCAAATCTTCTATTAGTGGAAATCTGCAGTGCTAAGACAGGGTGGAGCTCTGTGTCTGCATTAGTGCATACTGTAGAACCACTTGGCCCTGGGTGCTGGCTTTGGCCAGCCAAATGAAAATCCACTGGAGAAATGATTGAGTGAGGGGAGTAGTGGAAGCGTAGCCCACGGGGGAGAACACGCACACGCACATTTACTTCATGTTTCACCCACTGGAGACGCACTTGACTGTTAATTAGCCAGAGCGAACGAATGAGACAGAGAGAAAGGGCGAGAGTGCAGAGGAGAGAGGGAGGCAGAAAACGGAGGAGAAAGAGAGCGAGAGAGTGGGTTAAAGCGAGAGAGGCTGATTAATTGAACGAGCTCATATCCTACACATCTCCCTCAGTTTCCCTCCCTCCCTGAGATGAGTTATTAACTCCCCTGCTTACATCCTCCCTGCAGGTGGCCATGGCAACTGCAGCGCTGCGTCAACAATGAATTTCACATTCCGATGCTGTGTGTTTCCATTGTTTTTATTTCCCCGTTTCATTTATTCCCAGGTCTAACAATACGACAGGGGCCATGATTAAAATGCTGGACAGCTCTCGGTTAGAAGCTGCAGCTTGACTTGCATCATTACTGTGCGGATGACAGGTGGCTACATTGAGCTGTTATTACGTGGTTAGAAAGACAGAAAGTTCATGGCACATTTGTAAAGATGACAGCATTATCAATTATACCTCTCTCAATCAAATTACTGAGGTGGAATGTGATGGTAAAAAATTTAACATATGCCAAATTGTCACATGGAAACCACTAATAAGGTAATAAAAACGCATAAAAGGTTCTGTTTTTTTCTCACTACTGGCAATCATTTTTCAAACATTTTCTCAATGTGAATTCAAATCCATATAGTTGAATAGTTAATGACTGAGGTGAATGACGAGCCTGCTAATACTGTAAGAACTGAAGTGCTGCATTAAATCACAAAATCGGGGAATGTGTGCAGGCTGTGTGAAGTACAAGTGCTGCCAGAGAGAAGAAGAAAGGCAGAATAAGAACAATGTGTCCACATTTTGCCCAATAGTTAGCGCACCTCCTTCTTTCCCCCTCTCTCCACCAGCTGACCTTTGACCTGCGCTGTCAGTCCCATAACCCTGTCCCGTCTCCTGTGCTACAGCTCCGATGGGGTCACGGGAATGACGAGAGTAACTGGGCCACTAATGGCACCGTATGGCTAACATCACTTTTAATTAGCATGACAGCCTCACTGCCAGCCGCGCCCTCCTCCTCCTTCTCCTCCTGGGTACTATGGCAACAGGCCAGTGCAGTGTTACAGGGCTGACAGGGTTAAACGTCGACACCTTGGTGGTTTTGGATGTGATTGCTACGACAAAACGAACATGTGGTAAAGCAAAAGTTACATGGAACCACTTAAAATTTCACTATGGCTACACAGTGAAATGTAAAATGGTATGTTCTGTGTGAATACAACAATACATGAGTTTCTAAATTATAAATCAAACCTGACATGTCACTGTTTTCATTTTCCAAACCTATTTTGAGGACACCTGTCATCGCTGGTGAGAGCAGCACAGCATTATGTTGTTGTGACTGTCAAACAATCAAAGTCACATTTCTTAGTTTCCTTCTCAGTGAGGGGGCAGAGAGAAAACTAAATCTGCTGGGACTGTGCTGCAAAACTCAGCAAATGGAGCGTTTGTGTACAAATGACAGCAACATAGTTGGAAACAGAATATTGAGGACACCTCCAGCTGTGACAAGCGTCCTCGATTTTTCCTTGTCCTAAATTACATTTTCGCTGCTTCTGGATGAACTCAACATAGTGTGACTCATCTAGTAGTTTCACTGAAGCCCCCCCTGATCTTTCTGGGTAGCATGAATGAAATCTAATTAATGATTCCCATGATATTACTTACATGAGCAATAAAGAAAATAACTGCAATAAAGGCAGACTGTTTACAACAAAGAGTTCAGTCATGTCCAAAATACTGAACCAGCAACTAATGAGAGAACACTAAGCTACGACTCCTTACTGCTGTTGTACAAGTAATGTTTTTCTCAGAATGTACGATAATATACTGATTTCACCTGCAGCACCTGCTGGGAATCAAAAAGTAGAAAATGTAACTTAATCAGAGGGAGCAGTCTCATGTCATTACATTTCTCTTAAAATTCACTGATACAGCTATTCTGTTCTGATTATTAATGGAATAAAAGGTTCTATGTAAACTCAATTACTGTCAGATTTACATTGGCAGCACAAAGATTAGAACATCATGAGCCTGCTTGCAAGGAACTGGTTTTGTTTCAAAGAGGACAGTGTGACAAGTGTTTAACTATTGGTTGGTTAACTGAAACAGAGGTCTGAGAGAGTCACAGCGCTGTGCTTAGCACTCATTGTCAAATCAGCATCGGGCAAAGACAAGCATGAAAGGAGAGAGTCTCAGAGTGAGGGGGCTTGAGTGAAAAGATGAAGACAATGTTGACATACTGCTCAGCACTGATGTATTGCTCCTCCACGGGGTTGCAGGCCACCTTGCCGATGCGGACTCCATTCTGTATGTCTTTGAACTGCAGGCCCAAGTTCTCACCAGTGATGGTCAGCATGGTTCCTCCCTGCCTGGGCCCAGTCTCCGGAAACAACTGGTTGAAAGATCAAATTAGAGGGGACATATGTTAGCCAGAATGTGACAATCGATTTTCAAAAAGCAGTACGTCATAGAACATATATTGTATGTCAGCATGATTGACAGTTTACTTAAGTCATTATGGTCGGCTCCTATTCGGAATGAATCAGATACTTGCTACCTCATTAAGTGAGATGAAAAATGACCTTAGATCCATTAACTCCACCTCAACTTAGTCAAACATTCACAACCTGCCAACTCACACACTTAACCTGGACCCACCCATCAAGCCCTCGCTTACATCTCTCATTTAACCTTGTGACGATTAATCTACTGAACACAATTACTGCGCACGGCGACCTCTGTTCCCTCGCTTTCCCCTGGAGGTCTGCGAAAGGTGTGCGGAGGTGCTAATGGTTACCGCAGGCTAGCATAGTCGCTAATCACGGTCCCATTCATTCGGCCCGGGACGCAGACAATGGCCCCCTTGGTAATCAGTCATTGCTAGTATAATTAGGGCTAAAGCTAATTGGATTAGAACCTGGTTGGGGGGAGGGTGGGGTCATTTGTCGCAGCGGGGTGGGAGGAGGGTAAAGGGGATGAGACATTAGTGGTCGGGTGTCGTGGAGTGTGGTGGGTAAAATTACACTTTGGGCTGGCTTGGAATAAAGGAAGGATGAAAGGAATGATCGGTGATCAAGCTCCCATTATTACACTCAGTCAGATATTTCCCCCAAAGAATGAAGCTCCAAGTACACTACATACAAATACACATGTCATTTTTTATTTTGTGTAGATAATACAGTAAGAGTCAAAAGACAGGATCGTCTTCACAAACAAATGTCGTAAGTGTAAGAGACCACATGTGTGTTTAAAAGTCTGTGCACCAATAATTTGTATTTTTGTTGCGTGTTCTGAAGCTAGACACACCTCTTGTCACATCAGAAAGTTAAAATCAAAATTAATTTCTGAGACCGGTAAAATAGGTGTTGCTGCAATCTTAGTGATGTAGAAACTTCTTGCCTGCCCCTTAATATTTACCAGACTGAGAAAGGTAGGGAAGTATTACCCAACCTTTCACTCTTCTTTCTCTGTCTGTCTTCTTTTTTTTTTTTTAGATATTTCTTGGCCTTTTTTAGCTTTATTTTGATAGAGACAGCTGAAGAGTGTCAGGAATGTGGGGAAAGAGAGAAATGGGGAATGACAGGCAGGGAAGAGCTACAGGTTGGATTGAGCCTTCGTACATGGGGCGGTTGCTCTACCAACTGAGCTAAACGATTCGTACATGGGGCGGTTGCTCTACCAACTGAGCTAAACGACATCCCATCCTTTAAGTAGATCTACTGTCTCACATATGAATTAGATCTGCTCCCTCAACTTGGTCTCTACAACTCCATTTCTCCACCTGGTACCTGACAGTGATCCTCAGCCTATAGTCATTATAGAAAAGGTGGTGGGCTAGTAAAAGCCACAGGTGTTCAGGACACCGCTAACAGAAACACACAATGGGAACAAAGCCCAGTGTCACGAGGCCAGAACTGAAATGCCACAGTGATATAATTAAGGAGTGTTTTCCATCTTACACCAGCTAGGCTTCTGATGAACATGCCTCCTTCCCTCACCCTTTCCCTCTTCCTCACCGGACTTGTCTTTTTAATTCACTCTCTGTCTTGCCTGAATGCATATATTTTGAGCTGGAGACAAAAGAGTGAGTGGCACGCAGTAGTGCACCAGACAGAATCTTCACAAATGGTAATCAAATCTCTCTTTTCTCTATGAACACTGGCTTATCAAAACACATACACACACAAGTTGTTACATCCACAACTAAACAACACAAACAAAAAGCCCTTTTTGATAAAAGCCACCAGCCTAAACACTCGTTCTATTCTCCTCTGGCCGTCGCAGCACTCTACACCCATTCAAACTCCCTTTTTTCTCTTCATCTCTGACTTGTTCCGTTGTGTCGGAGGCTTTGTGTGAGGCCTATTGTGGCCAGCTGAGCAGCAGCGCACAGATAGCATCTGCTAGTTATAGGAAGAAGAGGAGGAGGAAAAGGGGGCAGCAGGGGACACAGAGCGAGATGATATGAACATGGCGTAAGTGTCTGGAGTTTATCTATGATATGAAAATCTTTCGAAAACAAAAAAGTCACAACATGCTGATGGAGGCAATGAAATGAAATGATGAGAGGGACACGATGAGCCTTTGTCACTACAAGTTTACACGTGACTAAGTGAAGAATAATGGGATTGAAGATGAGAATCATGTTAGTGGACATCCAGTTGTAATATTACCTTTATGAATAAGATTTGCTCAGCACTGGCTTGTTTTATTGTTTCTCTCAGTGCTGTAACAGTGAGACTTATTGCTTAGCTCTAAAACACAATGGGAAAACCGAGAGGCCTGGTCGATACTAAAGAAAAAGACATCTCTCTCTATGTTGGTCAACATAAGGAGCAAGGAAGAGGGGGTGGTGACACAAAGACAAGATAGATGAAGGACGAGAAAAAAAAAGGAAAGGAAAGCAGAGGAGGGGACGTAAAAGTGGAAAGAATCAGAGGGATGGATGATGGAAAGAAAATAAAAAATGGTTGAAGTGGGATTGAGGGACAGAATGATTGACAAGAGAACACATGAAAGAAGAGGAGAAAAGAAAGTGACAAAAGAATAGAGAGATAGGAAGAGACAAAAAAGTCTGGCAAAGGCCAATATTGCAGCTTAACAATACATGAGGGGCAAATCATTAGCCTTTCACAAGAGCACAAGCTGTGAAACTGAACAAAGGCACGCACGGTGACGCTTCTAAATGCAAAATCAGATACTTTTGAGGACTCACAAACACAAAAACACTTCCCCATGCACAAAAGATCACAAAGACGCACAAAAAACTCAGAAGCACAGAAGTGTGCCACATGCTAAAACACTGAAAATGCACACACATACACACACACACACACATTGGCATGGCCTGTGTTGTTTTAATTGGTTTCTAAGGGCTAGCTGTAATGCTCTTCCCGTCCCCTAGGAGAAGGCAGGCAGGAGATGATGGATGACGGAGGGCCAGGCAGCATCCAAGGCCAGTACTAGGACACTGCTGCACTACACTGGGAGACTGCGCCAGACAGTGTGTGTTTGTGTGTGTGTGTGTGTTATTGTGTGAATGTGAATGTGATTTTGAGGACAAGCCACTCACTGAAAGTTGTAGCTTATTTTATCTCTGATTTTAAACATTTTACATCTGAGTGCCTATTTGCCTGTGAGAGCTAGAGTGCTGTTTTCTTGTGTGAGTGTATTTTCACACACAAACTGTGCATTTGCTTGTTGTGAAAGCGAAGCTAATTAATCTTAGTGCACAATGTCAGCACGGAGAAAAAAAAATGCAGCACAATAACAATAGCACTTTAACAGCCCAACAGCCAAATTACAATGTCTCAAACCAATCATTCAGAGCCTAAAACATCAATTACTCTGTGTGCCATTAGTGGAACGGTACCCAACTGAACACTATTGAACAATGTCAATGGACAATAGCAAACTCAGATATGACACCAAATAGGTTCAACAGTTGCTGCTCTGAAAGCTTTGGAAGGCGTCTATATGTTGTGTGCAGGAGTGTGTGCATCTGTGTGTGGTTATTCTCTCTCTCTGCGGGCATTTCCTTCCCATTCGAACACACATTCTCTGGTTCAAATTAAATTAGCGGCTGATCCTCTAGCTAATGGCCACACAAAAAACAAACAAACAAAAAAAATTTAACAAAGAAGCATGAATAAAGTCAAAAGAAATCAAAAAGTACAAAAAGGAAGGGTGGAATCACACAGGGGAAAAAAAGGAGATTTGACTGATGGTGAAAAGTGGAGCAATATTCAATTGTGTGTGGTGGATGTGATGCTCTTTGGGAGAACTGAAGGATGAAATGGGAGAAGAAAAGGGCCAGATTTTCTTTGTTGCCTTTTGGCATTAAATGTCACACTGTAAAATGTCAAAGGTGATGAGCTGAGGCTGAGAGAGGTGAGGCTGGCAGCAGCACGGCTCGGTGATAACGCTTCCCCCAGTGTCTCTTTCTTTTCTTCTGTTCTTCTTTGTCTCTTCTACGTTCTCAAACCTGCAGCAGGTTTCTCCTCCTGCCGTTTTTTGAAGCTCCTCTACGCCCGCTTTTTGACTGCCACCAACATCTTGCCCCGAGGCCAGGATTTACCTCTCAATATGCATGCAAGAGCACATGCTTGCATGTGCACACACATCCCTACCCTTCTCCTTCATATATGCCCCCCCACCCCCATTTCTCTCATACATACGCACACACATAGCCCAATTGCCTCTGTATGCTTGTTTCAAAGAGATAACTGAAGCGAGCAAGAAGAGAGAGAGGATTTATCTATGTGCCAGTGCCCCAATTATCCAATATCTCCATTACGCATTCAGAGAGACGAACCCGTGTCACGCAGGAAATGCACTGAGGGCTCTGGACATAAAAGGCTGCATCGGTAAAACGGGCATCCATTATAAAGCATACATATATTTCACACTCATTTAAATAAGAGAGAAATGGCACTCGTTCTGACTGAGACGATGGTTCGTCTTACTTGGGATACTATTATATTTAAAAGGAAAGCCTGAGAGGGAATGATGGAGGGAAGCAAAGGACAAATGAGAACAAGCAAAAGGGTCGAACGTCAAGACACGTGTGTGCTCTGTGTGTGTTTGTGAGAGTGGGTGTAAGTCCCAGTGGCGAGCTATAGGGACGGTGACCCGGGTCACAGACACGCACACTCCAGACACCCACCCTCTTTGCCTCCTCAGGTGTGTGTGTATGTGTGTGCAGCCATCATCTCTAATCACGTCAGTGTGCTCAGTCTTGGTGTGTGTGAACTGCCTCCTCCTGGCTGGCCCATCTGTGCTGTGGTTGCAGTCATGGTGATGGCTTCTAAGTTGTCTCTCTCTTCCCTGTCGCCTCCCCTCCCAAGATGTCCTCTTTTCACTTGCTGAGGCCAAACAATGACGCAGCACAGGTAGACATTTCTCTTTCTTTGGAAAACTTACTTCCACTAATGAGCTGCCTTTGGCAATCATCTGATTTGTGTCAAAAGATGAGTCTTAAGTTTTAAAGTTTCCCTAACAGGAGGTAATCACAAACCTGTCATAAAGGCCATATTGTCACTTGAACCTCCTCCCTTCTGACCCCTGCCCTCACACAACCTCGCTTGTTTGTTGTGTGGGAGGGTGAGTTGCTGGGAAACATGCACCACACAGCAGCTGAAGTGTCTGCTTTAACTTTAGCAGTGGTAAGAGAAGAAGGTTTCTTTTAACTTTAGCAGCTCCACGCAATGTTGATTTTAGAGTGGGCTGTTCCTTGGCCTCACAGACCTCGGGGTGTTAATGTATGTGGTGACGGCATCAGTTTGCATTTTTGGATTTACCTTTACTTATGTAGTCAGCTAAAAATTTCATAGATAAAAAAAACCCAACTATTTCTGCTAATTTGATTTTCTTGGGTCATTCTAAAAAATGCAGTTAGGTACACTAGGGCTGTACCGATACACTAATCTCACAATACGATACAGAACTAGTAAAGAGTTTTTGAATGAAAATATTATTTTTCAGTCCCTTTGCCTGACACATATATGCCGTTTTTCAACGAAGTATGTAAGGAACAATAAAATAATGCCCTTTTAATACAAAAGGTCCCATGTGTTTCTAAACAACAAGGAAGTGTTGTTTAGGAACTGCACATCTCCGGCTTTAGCGGAATCTCAGGAAAACAACACATCTCTCCATCATAAACCGTTTCGGAGATATTCACAGATATGTAAAACTTAAGACTTTTTGGGCCAGTCCGCCCAATCCTAAACCCAAAGTGGTAGGAGCACTTCTGCTTTTAAGCATGAAGGTGCTGGATTTATGTTTGCTGCCATTCTCTTGAATCTCCGCACTCTGACTGCGGAAACAGGAAGAGGAAGACGTCTGTGTCTGTGTAAAAAGAGTATCTAGATGGGTAATTTGCTAGAAATGCTCTACAGCGACACTAACGGCTGGCTGACCTCTTTCTACAGGGGAAATGGGCAGCGAGCAGAGTGTCAGGTCTAACATGGGAGGATTTGAATGGGACTTAATGTATCGATACTCACGGCTGAAAAATTGATACTTTCTGGGGAAACAAAATATCGATATATATATTTTGCAGGATCGATAAAATTGATCAGCCTTAAGGTACACATTATATTGCTGTGCTTAAGGAGCATACACCGTGTAGGAGAGATGGTGTTATGTATGAACATGTGTGTCGTTACTGTCACAGCTTACCTTGGTGATCTTGGGGTGTGCACAGCGGCTGTTTCCTGTAGTGGCGTGCATCCAAGTGCTCTCCGGGGGAGTGCACTCCTGCCTCAGGGAGCACTTCTTCTCCTGCACACACCAGCCACACTCAAACCTGGGGTTCGCCTTCAGACACATCCCACAGCTGTCCCTCAGCGCATAGCACTTATACAGGTGGGCTGGCGAGGAAGAAGGAAGAAAGCGACAGAAAATTACATAATAAGAAATGATTGTTGAGGGGAATGAGGCTATGGAGAGAATAAGGTCTCACCACCAACATAGTTTGTGTTGAATTATTACAGTACAAGCCAAGTAGAAAAACAACCCGAAGGGTTTAAAAAACAATGAAATTTTAAGTTTCTAAACTTCCGCACAAAAATTCCAAAACTTCTTCAATGTCACAGAGACAAAGTTGAATTAAGGCACTACTTCCCAAAGGCCTCAGGAATTGTACAGTAAAATCTTTTTTTCTTTCTCTCTGCTATTCCATCCCCAAATCCCATTGGTCATGGAGCAGCTTTAAAGCAACCCCGTACCAATTACTGACTGCTAAACGACTTCTCTCTAATTACATTAACATATCAGTATTTAAGACAAGTGAGCATCGCTTGCACTCCACCAGATGATTATCATGATTGAGAAATAGGGAGGGGGCTGGCAGTGAAAAGAGATAGATAAGAGAGAGGGGGAGACATCTTTGGGCTGTAGGTTGCCTCTAGTTGTACTTCTGGAGATTTATACTTAAGATAACACACAATGCATGGACACTGATGCTTGCCACTGATATTGTACACCGTCAATGCTGCTACATGTAACAGATCCCTTTTAGAGGCAGTTTGTCCTTGGAAAAACCATTGACTGTCAAAGCATTTTATGTTGCCTCCATGAATATAAACACCCCATTATTGTAGATTAGAGTGGGGTCCCTATGGTCACATGCATACTGTATGTCTGGTGTGTGTTACAAATGTATCCATATAACACATCAGTATATGTGAAATCTGAAACTTCAACAGCTTGTTCAGTACATTTCGACTACATGTAGTGACGTCAATAAGTGGGACAAAGTGACTCTGTGGTGTTACCTTACACTACTGACAGAATGGCAACGATCACTGCTTCACAGACATTAAAGATGTAAAAAGAGAAAACTTTTAATCTGAAATAATACAAGAAAAATCACAGCTGCTCGCTGTTTCCTTAACCATCAAAGAGTAGCAAATAAAACCAGACAACACAGTTCCCTCTGTTGTACAAAGCTCCTTGTACGTGTCATCAATGGGACGCATTGAACGCAGTAGTAGCTGGCGATGATGTTACTTTACCTCACAGCAGGGGAATAATGTTACAGACCCCTGCTGTGCCGTACAGGCTACAATAATTATGGAGACAGCACTATAAAGGCTGTCCTACCAGTAATTATATCCAATAGACATGATCTCATTGTCTGCTCTCACAGTGGTGCATTGGGTATGTGTATGTGTTTAATCATTATGCATGTGGTTCTTTGTTTGGAGGATGAGGTGTGGTTATACATTAGCTACTACTACTGCTTTAAAAGATATACATACTACATACATTCATAATAATAATACCTGTCAACCTAAGTGTGAAGGTATGAAAGCTTGCACAATAAGGGTAAGAATGATACATCCTTCTGACAAGGTATTATATGCATTTTGGAGATAAAAAAAAAAAGTCCCAATATAAAATACATGTTTGCAAAAGGCTTGTGTTTGTTTATTGTGTGTATGCATGCCTAAGCCAAACTAAATTTGAACTAAATTATGTATTGCTACATGACTACTGCCCTAACAAATAGCTGAAGCAATATCACTAGACTCTAGCAGCCCATATTGACCAGTCTATCACAACCATCTCGTCTCAGTTTGTTTTGTCAAATTTCTGTTTCTGTTTCAAGGTCAACAATGGACCTTCAAGCTCTGTAACATTTTTCAGTTGATGATTTTAACAGAAAATCAATTATTAAATCAATGTTTTGATGTGGGGAAAATAACAAAACTTTGAGCTGTTTTAACCAACATTTTATGATGGATGAATCTTGGCCGTTGTTTTTACCGCCAGTTTAAAATCTGATCTTGAAATGTATTGACAAGCTCTGGTTTTGCCATCTTATCACTGCATGGATTGGTTTCCCAAATGTGTTCAACAGATTAAAATGGAATGCTCCATTGCAGGGAAAATTTTCCTGACTATATTGATCTTTTTGACACAGGTTTATCAGTCATTTAGCTGCTCACATTGGGCTTCAGTCTGTTACTAACCTGCTACCATTACTTATTTGATACCTACGTATTAGTAATGATAGAAGAGTCTCGTGGGGTAAAACCTGAGCCCTGACAGACATAATTATTAGTCAATATGTGTATTAGTGAATACAAATGACCTAATGTACAATGTGTCTGCTCTCTAAAACTGGTTTGAGTGCCAACTCTCAAGCATTTAAACACATTCCGAGAGCTGCAGTGTTTAATTAACAACAGTTCAATGGTGCACTATAAAGTATCTCTGTCACATACAATAAGTAACACAGTATCTGACTCCCTTGCAGACCAAGGATAGCAATTGCACGTGGCTGGCTGACCAAGGGATTCTAGTCACAATATAAATGATTTACTCTGCAGCTGGAGCTGCTTTTTCAGAGAGTTACAAAACTACTGTATATATAACTTCCTGCAAGTCCTGGATTCTTTCTTTTTTTTTTCCTCAAGACCTTGTATCCACCATGACTCCTACTGAAAGACACGAAGGATACAGACAAATCTACACAAATCAGCTTTCGAAATGGAATACATTGGAGCTTGTCATCTCTCATGTAAAAGGTTAAAGGTTACTTTGCTATTTTTTCAACCTTGAACTGAACCCATATATTGAGAGCATTGAGAGTATTGAGTGTGCATATTGCAGCCGTGAATTGTAATCCTTATGGGCAGATGCACAACATCAAAATATGCCCATTAAAAGTTCTTGTTTTTGCCACTGACAGTGTCAGATTGTTGTTGTTTGTGTCTGACAACATTATAAAAAGGACTCTACAGACAATGGCGATAATACCTACGTTATCATTTAACATACATAATATTGATAATAAAACTATGTAAACCAATAAGGGTCAATAATGCATGACACCACATTAACTCACCTTTGATGTTGTAAGGGTTGTCGATGACGAAGAGCCCGTTCCAAACCACAGACAAATCTACAGGCAGGTCGCTGATGTCGTTGCCCTCATAGGTATACTGAAATATAAAACAACAAAGTTTCATGCATCGTTACCTAAAACAATATTGTTCTTACACCACCATTAAAAGGCATTTGCTTTTCTCACAATATATTGAATTAGTAATTTTACTCATTTTCTATTTTGAGAGAAATCTGCCACTACCAAGAGCACACTCAGTTCAGCTAGAGGCTTGTAGTAATGTCATACCCTGCAGTGCTCACACAGTTGAAGGGCCATAAAAATGAATGATGAAAGACGCACTATATTGTGATTTTAACACGCGGCACATCCACCGCTGCCTGGCAGAGCACAGAGTTGATTAAGAGATTGGAATCCCCATCACTGTATGACTCATTCCATTCCAGTGATGAATGAAAAGCATAATATATCTCCAACAATAATATTCTCATCTAATTTCATTTTTGCATCCTGAACTAATAAGAGTTGAAATGTAATTGACTCGTCGTCGGCATAATCAGTTTTATGGAATCGCTTTAAATGAGACAACAAGCTTCAAAAGCGGTGATGTGATGGCGGGGTGTTAACTGAAGGAATAACACAGAAAGAGCTCCTGCGAGACCCCTCCCAACCTCCCGACAAATAAATGATCAACAACGATTATCACTGGGAAATGCCGCTTCAGAAGTTACCCCATCCCACATTCACACAGCAGCCAAACACACAATGATCTGAAAATACTCATTCATCAAGATCCCTTCCAACTCCCAAATGTGACATAGTTTGCATCATCATCAGCCACATAGCAATAGATGGCCTGGTCTGTGATTTGATGCTGCAGCTGTAGTGATGCAAGGGCGATGGCCGGAAGCCTGAAGATAGACTGTGTCAACCTTAATGCCTCTGTCAGTCAAAGGGTGTCCAGTCACTCTGAATACCACAGGTATGGTCACTATCTTCAGTGGCCTTGCGGTGAGAGATTGCAGGACTGTTCTCCTCTAGTGGAGTGGTGATAAAATCCAATGTGAGAGCCTGAGGCTATGGGGCCCTCACAGATTGAATCTGGCTACAACTTCACCACTATGTGATATCACCCACTCCAATGTGATACTGTGAGATCTATCTTGGCATCTGTAATAATAGTGAATTTGACCATATTCAATGGGGGGGAGGGGCGGTGAGAAATGTGGAAAAAGAAGATAAGAAAATGAGAGGACGGAGCAATGTCACAATGTGTGAATGGCTGATTAATTCATTCTTCAGTTTTTGCGATTTGCAGCCCCTGAAAACAGAGACATGCTGATATTCAAAGAAAAGAAGTGTCTCTTTGTATCTCAGAGGAACTACTACTTTGCTGTTGAAGTTTATTTGAAAGGAAAATTATGATTTCAGGCACATTTTTCTCATTTATTTAGTAGCCATTAACAGTTGAAGAGGAAACTTTTACTCCCAACTCAAGCTATGAGCTGCAGAACTCTGTAAAAGACTTTTTACACAAAATTACTATGCAGTTACTATGCAGGAGATATACACAACATATGTTGTATAGTACGATATACTGTATATATACACAGTCTAGCACTATAACTAACTTGATTAACTTCACCACAAAAGGATAATTGGCAACTCTTTTGATAACGGTCAAGCAAGATAGTGGAAAATTCTTAGATTCCAGCTTCTCTTTGACATATACAGTATATTAGTAAACTAAATACTGTTTTGGATTTTTGGTCAGACAGAACAAGGCATTCAAAGACGCCACAGATTTATTGATAATGAAAATGAGCTTTAGCTGTAGCCCTAGATCTTCATGAATACTGAGCATAAACTCTGTGAGAATACAAGTTTTAATGAGACAAACGCAATAGCATGGAATCACATAGAAAGGCAAAGCTAAAGGTCGGGGGAGGCAAGAAAAGGACAATCTGAAAAATGGCAATAATCTTGGACAGAGTGCAGAAAAGAAAATGGAGAAAAGAGACAAGCGATGCTTAAAAAGTTGGAAAATGTTTGGAATGGCTGATGGGTTGGAAAGAGAGGTCGAGTGAGTGGAGTACAAAGGCATGAGTGGGAGCAAAACAATGAAAACATGGTGAAAAGAAGGATGAGAAAGTCAGCTTTGGAAAGAGGTGGGGAGAGGATGCAAGGGTGAAGGGGAAAATAGCAAGGGTGAGAAGGATAGAGAGGTGATTGTGTGTTATTCTGTGGACACCATTCATTTACACGTGGAATAAGAGGCTGTGGCTGGCCTGTAAGCGCCTGAGCTGGTGGGGGCTAAAGTGAAATTGGCATTTTCAATTTGTTCCCTGACATGTCTGCCTTGGTCTTTTCACACATTCTTCTGCCTCACCCACTCTCGCAATCCTCCTATCCACCCGCTCCTTTTCCTCTTTCTCTCATTATTCCTTCCCTCTACCTCTTCACAAACCTCCTCCCCCATCAATCTCAGTTGGTCTTTCTCTCCCCTACCTTCATCCCCCAGAACGCCCACAGTCAAACAAGGAAATATGGAGCAGATTCCTTTATCGCATACACCAAACATGTCCAGAGAAACACATGTGCACACTGTACTATAAATATGCATTCTGCACACGGGACAGCTTCCAAGAGACGAATGCCAGTGAATGCATCAAAGACTGATCGCATAGTCTATACAGGAAATAAAAAATGATAAATACAAACACATGAAAACGCAGGAAGATAAGACGCTCACACAACAACACGTGTTGTGGATGTCAGCTATTATTTCTCTCGACTGAAGTCAAAGCGTATGAACTCCTTCAATCTTTCCCTCCCTCCATCCGTCTCCCCCAAGAGACCACCCAGTCTGCCTGGGAACAAGAGCACCTCCTTCACCGGTTTGGAAATGGAGAGAACATATGAGTGTGTTTGAGTGTGTCTATGCATGCAAGGCAAAGAGAGAAGAAAGGGAGATGCTCAGGAACACTGCACTGAGAACACGTGGATGCAGAGAGAGTAAGGGGGAGATAAAAAGAGAAAGAGAAAGGAAAAAGAACAGATCAGACAGATGAGATAAAAACACTGTGAGACTGAAAGGCCAGAGAAGCAAGAGGGATAAAGATGGCAGTGAGTGAAAGAGAGAGACAGAGCAAGAAAAAAAGGAGTGTTATCCAGCTGAAGACATTTGGCAACTATTCTCTTGACAATCAGGCTTTGCCATCAGAACAGTAGAGAACAAGTTCACACATTTAAACACAGTAGCAGCTCCATTATATTATAGCCATATTTTACATAAACAAGTGATTACTCTCGTGCTTGTTAACAGAAAGGGCTGCTAATTGTTTTAGTTGGCAAGAATGACAAATTCAAAGCTATGCAGCCTCATATAAAGCTCTCCGAGCACAGACAGGAAGCCATGCAAGCTACACAAGCCACAGATATTCTTTTAGGCTTTTAGTGAACGGAAGAGCTAAAAGCTGGTGAATACAGGATCTGCATTCCTCAGGTGGTAACTCACCAGACAGGATACTGAAATATCATTTAGATATTTTTTGGCTATTTGGACCAAAGAGAGGCTGTTTTTGATTTTGTCTTTTGATCCTGACATAAGGTATGCACAGTTTTGAATGGGTTGGCTGTTTAATCCAGACTCCCATTTGATGAAAGTCAGCATAATCCACAATGAGTAGCAACACACACAAACCACTTCCTTGGTCTCGTTTGTGGTGCAGGGAATCTAAACCCTCAAAGAAAACTTCTTAAGAAAGGCAATTCCAACACTCACTTATCACCTCTGCCTTGATTTAGTAAAAGAGTAAAAGGACTCAGCACAATGCAGCCATCATTTCTGCACCATGTAATGTCCAACAACAGGATCTTAACACAATTTTCTTCATGTAATTCACTGCCAAATAAGTTGTATATTGTGTCCATTTTTCTATTTCAGTGTCGTTAACTGTGTCTTTCCTCGCTGCTCTGTAACATACCCTCAGGACTGAAGGCAGGCTACAGTAAAGGACACAGGGTCAAGCCTTTTTCCACTTCCATCCGCACTGCCTCTGCTGACCGGCCAATCAGAGCATGGCCTGATCCCCCTCTGAAACACCTGAGAGAGGCCAATTCCGCTGATAGAGAAATAGATGATAGATGTGTGTGGACCTCTTAACCCTGCTTTACACGCTGACAAGTCTTCTCCCTGAAAACCTGCACCACAAACACACACACACGACAGAGGTGTGGAGGTGCTGACAGCTTAAACAATAACACTGCCTGGCCTCTACCCTCCTTTTTTTCATCCACAATACAGGTATGTGTCTGTGTTTGCACATCCATCCTCAAAGGGGGGCGGGGGGTGAAACCAGGATCTGCCTGTGCATGTACATTCACTCGACAACAAACATGAATATTTAGTTAGGGAGAGGTGTGCATGTGCGTGTATGTGTGGTTAATGGGAAGCAGAGCATGGGGGAGGCATTGGAAAGGTTAGGTTATGATCCAAAGCTCATCTCCTCTCATTGCACCAAAGGCTTATTAAACTTTCATACTGAACCAGCATTGTTGCACAATACACAGTTGTGGGAATACACACATGCACGTTGCACATGGTTTATTCACTGCACAGCAGATTCCAATATGAAAATGCAAACATGAAACAGGATATTCTCAAAAGGTCAGGATTTACATGTGTGAAGGGGAGATAAAAAATGTAAATGGAGGAAGGAAATTACGATGTTGTGTATTCTTCAAATTAGTCCCAAAACCTGATTTAGTTTACAGTGAAACAGTGATGGAAACAATCTTTTTGTCTGAATCCTTCTGAGAAAAAGTGGATAAATAGGGTTGACACTATGGATATGCGTGTATAGGTAGGTCATTTAGAGAGAAACTGACTGATGCTCAGTAATTTCTGCCTTTCCTTTTTCCTAAACCTAACCAAGTAGCTTTGGTATTTGAACCTAACCTTGCAGTAGGGCTGTGCAATTAATCGAATTTTGATCACGATTTCGATTTTGTTGTCAAACGATCTAAAAAAATCATATAATCGAGTTTAAACGATTTATTTTCCACTTTTCATTACACAATTTCTGAGAGACGCGCATGCGCAGTACATTCCATTTCATCGTCATAGCGAAAGGTAAACATTGGTCACACTTTTGGCGCATCAGCTGCCTAAAACTCGATTCGTTTTCAGAGACGAATTCACTGTTTGCGTGTAAAAGATCGGTACAAACAAAGGGAAATGTCTCCGTTTTTTAAAATACCCGTGCACGTGTAAACAGGGCCTAACAGCGCCATTGATATTTCTTAGCTAAAGATATGAAGCCCATTAATACAGTCGAGGGTGAGGGTCAAGAAGATGCTTATGCTTATTGATGCTTATGCTTATTATTATATTTTATTTTGTCTATAATATAGAGATTTGCAGAGCAGCTGGATCCATGGTTTATTTTGGATACATTTATGTTTTTCTATGCCTTATTTAATGTTCCATAAAGTATATTTATTTATTGATTTAATGCTTTATACATTGCAAAACAGTTGTAAAGTAAGTACAATTTTAAGC